>NC_050447.1:52203532-52458532 GCF_903995425.1 Onychomys torridus
ACTAAATTAATCAATGAGTTTCATTGGGGTTAATTAACAAAAATGTGGGTGAAAGGTTGCTTAATGGAGCAGAAATAACTCAAATATAGTTATATCACCAAAGCCAACCCCAACACAAATGAAAGCTCAAAGCAATCTAGGAACCTGGAGTACTCTGAACCGGCAGCTCAAGAGGTTGGAGAGTGTCCTTTCCAGGTAGCTCAGTTTGTTTGAACATCTTCCAGGCAGTTCTGCTGGCCTCTGCTTTGTTCAAGCAGCTTGGCTATCTCTGCCTTCTTTGTTGCTTTGCTCAATTCAGAAGGGTCCTCAGCTGTCTTTTCTGTTTACTCCTGGGGAGGTAGGGACCTGATCAATTTTGTTAGTTTCATGAACTTCCTAAAGCGATTTTGAGTTGTTTACTTTCTGTTTTAAGGAACTTCCTTGCAGGATGAAATGCTTCAATCTTAGAAGAAACTACTACGCAAAATCAGAAACGCTTCACTCTTTTTCTTTCTCTCCTTTTAAAAAATTTATTATATTTGTGTTTTAATTTTACACATCAGCCATGGGTTTCCCTGTCCTTCCCCCTCCCGCCCCGCCCCCACCTTTCCCCCAGCCCCTCCCCTCCATTCCCATCTCCAGGGCCAAGACTCCCCTGGGGATTCATTTAAACCTGGTGGATTCAGTACAGGCAGGTCCAGTCCCCTCCTTCCAGGCTGAGCAAAGTGTCCCTGTGTAAGCCCAAGGTTCCAAACAGCCAGCTCATGCACTAAGGACAGGTCCAGGTCCCACAGCCTGGGCGCCTTCCAAACAGATCAAGCTATTCAATTGTCTCACTTATGCAGAGGTCCTGATCCAGCTGGGGGCTCCACAGCCTTTGGTTCATAATTCATGTGCTTCCATCCGTTTGGCTATTTGTCCCTGTGCTTTTTCCAATCTTGGGCTCAACAATTCACACTCTTATAGTCCCTCCTCTTTCTTGACAATTGGACTCCTGGAGCTCCACCTGGGGCCTGGCTGAGGATCTCTGCATCCACTTCCATTAGTTATTGGATGAGAGTTCCAGGACGACTGTTAGCGTGTTTGGCCATCAGATCACCAGCCTCGGTCAGATCAGACTTTTTCTCAACCATTGCCAGCAGTCTACAGAGGATGTATCATTGTGGATTTCTGGGGACCTCTCCAGCACTCTGCCTATTCCTGTTCTCATGTGGTCATCATTTACCATGATTGTTATTCCTTGTTCTCCTTTTCTGTTGTTGATCCAGCTGGGAGCTCCTGCTCCCCTAAGCTTTCTTTCCCTGGAACCTTGCCCTTCATTACTGCCACTGTCTTCCAGGTTGTTCATGTAGATCTCATCCATTTCTCTGTCATTGGGTGATCCCTGTGTATTTCCTAGGGTCCCGTTTTCTAGGTAGCCTCCCTGGAGTTGTGTAGCAGTCTAGTCATCTTTGTTTTACATCTAGCATCCTCCTATGAGTGAGTACATACCATGTTCATCCTTCTGAGTCTGGGTTACTTCACTCAGGATGATTTTTTCTAGATCCATCCATTTCCTGCAAACCTCATGATGTCATTGTTTTTCTCTGCTGAGTTGTACTCCATTGTGTATAAGCACCATATTTTCTTTATCCATTCTTCAGTTGAAGGGCATCTAGGTTGTTTCCAGGTTCTGACTACAAACAATGCTGATATGAACATAGCTGAGCACATGCCCTTGTGGTATGATTGAGCATTCCTTGGGTATATGCCCAGGAGTGCTACGACTGGATCTTAGGGGAGATGGATTCCCAATTTTCTAAGGAAGAGCCATATTGATTTCCAAAGTTGCTGTACAAGCTTTCATTTCCACCAGCAGATTCACTCTTAGAAGAAACTACTAAACAAACTCAGAGAAAACTCTTGAATTCTTCCTGGAAATACTGAAAATCAAATCTCTACATTCAGCTTGATTTTATCAGTTATTAAAACGTAAGTTGCAGCATGGCAGCAGTTTGCTTGAGGCTAGTCTAGAAACAGGAAAAAAATTGATTCATCAAATGATTATGCTCAAATCAATTAAAAATGATTAAGATTTCATCACCTAGATTGATCCTGACTTAAAAGTTAGATTTACTTTTTAATTTTATTCAATTTTACCTATTTACCTCTTTTAAAGTTTACTTAATACATATTATACATATTTTTGGCATATAGTATAGTATTTCAGTGTATGACTCTGATGCATAATAATTTGATCAGAATCTTTGGCAAATTTATCACTTCAAATAGTTTTCACTTTGGGTTGAGAAAATTTAAATCTTCTCCACAGCAATTTTTAAATTCACACTGGTTATTGTTAGTCATATTCTGCTGTGCTATGAACATTAGAACTTATTCTACCTGTCCAGATGTACCTTCACCAATTAATTCATTTATAATCCCAGGATAAATACAGCAATGAAGACGTCCTAAGAGACAAGAGACATGGAATTGGTCTTATTGTGGTAAAATCAGTTAATAAGAGACTCTTTCTTTTAAAGATTTATTTCAATTTGTGTGTATGGGTGTTTTGTCTGCATGTATGTCTGTGCACCACATGTGGTAGTACTCTCAAAGGGCAGAAGAAAGCATTGAATTTCCTGAAACTGGTGTGCTTGTGAGCTGCCATATGGGTGTGGAGAATCAAACTGGGGTTTTCCAGAGGAGCAGTCAGTGCTCTAAATCACTGAGAGTCTCTTCCTGCTGGGGGTTCTCTCCTAACAATCTTCTGTGCAGATGATTCACTCTTGCTAACTGTAGGAACATCATTGCAACATCTCATAGCTCAACAGAAACATTATGTCTGCTAGTTAACAAGTCCTTCTTCCCCCTTAGCACTTAGTAATCATCATTCTATCATCTGATAGGTCAGGTGAGTGGTCATGCAGGACAGCCATCTGTGATTGGCTTATTTTGCCAAACATAATCTCTTCAAAGTTCATCCGTGTGGCATGGATTTCCAAATCCGTTCAAATAACGTTACATGATTTTCTACAGTAATTTTCAACTGTATATATAAATCACATTTCTCTATCCATCAGTCTATCAGTGGACCTTGGTTTTTGTATCTTAGCTGTTGTATATAGTACTGTAATGAACACCATGTGGCAAAAATCTCTTAAAGGTCTTGATTTCAATTCCTTCATATATTCAAGTATGTTTGCTACATCATAAGGTATATTTTGATGTAGATTTTTAAATTAGGCCATGTAATTCAGAAAATAACAGTTTATATTACAATTTTATTAATCAAATCTTGAAAGGGCCTAGCTTTTTATACACCTACGGAAGGAAGGTCTTTTCTTTTGGCTCATGAAAGTATAGTCTCTTGTTTCTGGGGAAATCCAGTGCCTGGGAAACTAGGAGCTTTGGTAGTGAAAATTATTCACATATCAGTGTGTCAGGAAGCAGAAAGCTTGGGGTAGAAGAGGATTGGTCTATAATCATAAAAGACCCACCTCAGTAACCTACTTCTACCAACCATAGGTCTACATAGTCTAAGACAGCAGCACCAGCCAGGAAACAACCATTAGACTCATGAGCTCCCGAGGGATATCATACATCCAAAGCATAACAAAATCTATTATTTTTATAGTACTGAATTGCATTTATACTAATCACCTCATCTACTGCTCATAAAATGTATGTTATATAACATGCTATGACTATGATTTCCACTTTTGATAAGTGTATAAATAAGGAAGCTCAGAAATGGCAGGAAATGTGTACAGGTTCTCTTGATTAGTAAATGCCACAGGAAAAAGTGCAAGGAGGGGGTGGTTTCTCTGAAGTGCTGCCTTCCAAATGAGATTACATGTGTGTGGGGGGGGGTAGGAGGGAGAGGGGACGAGAGAGAGAAGGAAGGAGGAAGAGAATAACATAATTTGTCACAAAATATAATGTTTCATCAATAAATTCTCACTGCTGAAGCACATTTTTTAAATTGTATAGTAACTTGAAAATCCAAATTCTTAGCAGTGAGCAAGTACATAAAGAGGACAGTTTTTCTAAAATACCCTTTATATGATGACTTAACAGAGATTTGAAGAGCAGAACTAACACATGATAGAATAATAGTAGGGCAGGTAATAAATTATTTTCAGCAAAATAAATTTATTTTAATGGCATAGTAATATAATGCATAGATGTTATTATCCCATGTTCACCTATGTCTGCAAATGGGTTTGAATTCTGATCATAGTCACACATACCCAGAAGACACACTTTGCCTTCTTCGTGTTGACTAAATACTGAGTGACCATTTGTGGTAGTCCTGTTCCCTTTCTTTGAACAACTGCTGTGTGTTGTTTTTATCTGTAATCAATTAGTTAAAATAGTGTTTGATGTGGTCCTTTAATTTGCCATTCTGTGTATATTACAAATGATTAAGAGGACTTATTTGAGAATTTAAGGTGTAGAAATTTATTCTAATTTCCTTGCAGATGAAAGCATAATACATGTTATGCTTCCAGGATACAGAGGCCCTTATAGATGTCAAACAAAACACAAAACTTATTTTGCAAAGATCTTAAAAAATTATCTTTTATTAAATTTAGAAATTTTAATTATCAAATATTTATCATATTTTGCATAAAGTGAATTTGCTGTTTGCACAAAATGTATCATTTTCCTTTTCAATGAAAACCACAGAAAGTTGTATGATATAGGTAAGACTACTGGAATAAAAAGAGTGCAACTCCTCTGTCTTTGTCAAGTAACTGTCATAAAGAGCATGGCTCTGTGTCTATGTTATGTAAAAAAGCAAAATAATTCAAAATTAAAGAATATTTTTGTGGTGATATATATATATATATGTTTTTCAAGACACGTTTCTCTGTCTAGCTTTGCGCCTTTTTCCTGGAACTTACTTGGTAGCCCAGGCTGGCTTTGAACTCACAGAAATCCGCCGGCCTCTGCCTCCCAAGTGCTGGGATTAAAGGCGTGTGTCATCACTGCTCGGCGTGGTGATATATTTGTAATCTGAGAAATAAAGTCTACTTAAAGATCAGAGGACAGAGCCAGCCACAGAGTTAGCCACAGAAGTCAGGCAGTAATGGCATACAACTTTAATCCTAGCACTCGGGAGGCAGAGGCAGAGATCAGTTTAGTTTTCTGGGAATTCAAAGCTACACTAGGCTACATGAAATTAATCCAGTCTAAAAGAGAAACAGCCAGGCAGTGGTGACACACACCTTTAATTTCAGCGCTTGGGATCACACACTTTTATACCAGCACTAGGAAGGCTGAGACCAGAAGTAATATGGCTGGGCAGAGAAAGGAATATAAGGGAAGAGACAGTTGTTCGCTCTCTTGCAGAGGCTCTGTCAGGCTGAGGAGTTGAGGAGGTAAGAAGTGGTAGCTGTGGCTTCCTCTACTTCTCCCATCTTCGGCTTTTACCCTGATATCTGGCTCCGGGTTTTTATTATAAGACCGTCTAGGATTCATGCAACATGTTTTCACTTGCTTGCTTGTCTTACCCAGTATCCCAGTAGAACTGTTTCCAGAAACCCCACTGAATGCTGAGGATTTTAACCAGCTCTGGGGATGTTGATGTAGCTTAGTGACTTGAGATCTACGATGCTAAGAAGGCTGACCTAGTGTGCTTGAAAGAGTCCATGATGGTGCACATTTGGATTTTGAGAGAAGGGCACAGTTTCAAGAATAAATTTTCTTAATACTGTTTCCATAGGTCCTGTGCAAACAAACAGTATAATTTTGGCAAGTTTTTACTGTCACAGCCAATGTTTAATAGAGACAGGAAGGAATGAAAAAATGAAAATATTATTTCTGATTTACATTTTGTCTTACCTCAGTCTAAATTCTTATTGTTAAAGCAATCCAAAAATATACTTATGGTCCTACCTGTCCTGCCACTCAGCTGTTATAAACATTTTACTGAAATGAATCGCTTGTTTCTGACAGAAGTTCCCTTGGGAATTAATAAAGAATACTGGGAATATAGTAACTAACTAGCCTTATATATTGTTTGGGTGGGAACTCCACCTCAACCCCTGGCACCCTGGCACCCTGGCATCCCTATATCCGAGTCTGAAATGTTTGGGAGAAGTCTGGTGGAAGACCCACCTCAAGTCCCCTCCCCTTTCCCTAAACCCGCCCCTTCAAAGCCTGCCAAACACAGATCCTCCCCAGAGAGGCTCAAGATCACTCCCACAGGGTATATAAGCGGCATCCCCCCAAAACATACATGTACTTCTTCTGGTCTCATGTCCCTGACTCCTCTTCTGCTGGCCAGGGAATTGCCCAGGAGCACTTTACCCATTAAACCTGGGCATTCCAATTTGGTCTGATTTGGTTTGCTTCATTGGCAGAGAGGCCTGAAGGTCTAAAACTCATCACATAATCTCTTCTATTTTCTCATTTTTTCCCTGCAGTAACGGAGATTATGAGCAAAAGTTTTTGTCCCATGCTTCTGATTGGCTCAGAGCTGACACAAAATGGATAAATAGTGCCAGAGTAAATTTGCAATTATAATAGTAAAATTAATTGACTTTTATGTTTCTGTCTTAATACAAGTCTTGGCCTATTCACAGGAACAGGTTGTATCCATGGCTTAGAATACAAAAGAATGGAGTATATGGGAGTTATCAGGGTGTGGGAGTTAGCTAAGATGTTTTATGGAACTAGTATTGTGTATATACATCCCAATTTCATCCAGGTACTCAGGGTTCTGTTATAGGAAAATGTCACAAGGCCTGCAGAGACTGCCTTGTATTGAATATCATTCCTTTCACAAAGAGAAAATTTCAAGTGATTTTCAAATTACTTTAGTTCTCTTGTTCTGTTCCACAGTCACTAATAGTCTGTCACTTTCAATGAAGAAACTACACGGATGAATTATGTGGTTACCTCATCCATATGAATAGATTCTGACACAAATTAATAACATCTCTCCTTACAACTATTTTGTCATGTAGTTAACTGAAGCAGGAGAATCACCCAGTCATGAAAACAAGCATATTTGTGATTCACATGATAGCTATATACATTAAAGAATGACATTCTGGTATCTCTAACACTTACTTTTTTAACCTTTATGCTCTTTTGTTATTATTAATTATATTAGCCAACTCTCATTTGATGTATATTGTATGTTGAACATATTTCCCCCAGTGCCTTTTCTCACTACTCTCCTTTTTCCTGGGCCTCCCTTTCTCCTTACATCCTTGTTCCTCTGGACTATTTCACTTCTATTATCATGTTATCTTGCAGTACATGTACACTGGTCCTTGCTGAATTTTCAGTTTTGATATACATTATGTACCTTTCTGGGTTTGTAGAGAGGTGGGGACAAAAATGGAAGAATGTAGAACATCTTT
Source organism: Onychomys torridus (assembly GCF_903995425.1). NCBI lineage: Eukaryota > Metazoa > Chordata > Mammalia > Rodentia > Cricetidae > Onychomys > Onychomys torridus. The sequence continues at coordinate 52,210,870 of NC_050447.1, forward strand.
GATAGAGTAAAAGGCAGGCAGGCTTCCTAGACCCCTCAAGAGTGATGAGTGATGGCTGCATACTCAACTAACCATAATTGTTTTCTCTGCTAAGCCCCTTTGTTGATTAGGCTTTCCAATTTGCTTTGTTCTCAGAATTATAGAATACTAAAGGCTGAGTGGCACACATGTTTTGGATTCATTTGCACTGTTAAAAACCAATTCTCTCTTTGTTATTTCATAGATAATATTTTCTGTGTTCTACATCATTGAATTCATCCTTTTTATTTGTACATTGGTTTGAGGTTTTGTTAGTTTTTGCTGATCTGTGTCTAGATTATTGTTTTTACTATTTTACTCATAATATTTTTGACTCCATGAGACTGAGGTGCCCTGCCTTTGACCAATTCTAGAAATGTTTTGAAATGCTGACCCTCTAATTTCTACTCAGAACCTACACTGTATATGTGCTGTGGTGGTTTGAAAGAAAGTAGCCCCCATAGGGAATAGCACTATTAGAAGGTGTGGCTTTGTTGGAAAAGGAGTGGCCTTGTCAGAAGAAGAGTGCCACTGTGAGGATGGGATTTTAGGTCTCCTATGCTGAAGCTATGCCCAGTGTGGCACTCAGTTTACTTGTTACCTGTGGATCAAAATGTAGAACTCTCAGCTCCTTTTCCAGCACGATGTCTACCTGCATGCCACCTGCTGTGAAGATAATGCACTAAACCTCTGAAACTGTAGGCTAGCCCCAATTAAATGTTTTCCCTTACAAAAGTTGCCATAGTCATGGTGTCTCTTCATAGCAATAGAAACCCTACAACATGCACTAAGCTGTATCACCTCAGTTTTATGTCTTCTTGTTTCTCTTTCATATTTTAAGTCCTTATTTGTGGGATCACTAGTTGTCTTGCAAACCAATATCTTTTCAGTCACATTTTATCTGATATTCAACATTTCCATTGAGTAATTAATGTAAAGGCTATGTTACTTCTATAGATTATGAATTATAATGACTTCAAATACTTATTTTATTATTATAAAATTTTATAATATTGATTCTTTTATTTCATAGGAGGCTTATATGAAGCATCTAATCTTATATTTCGCAATTTGTTTTTTTTTTTTTTTTTTGGTTTGCTGAATTTGCTGTCTCTAGTTTATAGTAACATATTTCCAAATATTTATGTGTGTGTGTGTGTGTGTGTGTGTGTGTGTGTATGTGTGTGTGTGTGTGTTATTATGTATGTATGTGATAATACATGTTTATCTCTGTGTGGTTATGTATATTTGTGTTTAACTGTGCATTATGTGTATATGTTTTTGTGCGTGTATGCTTGTGTGTGTTTAGATAGGTGAATCTCTCTCTCTCTCTTTCTCTCTCTCCCCCCCAGTGTGTGTGTGTGTTTGTGTGTGTGTGTGTGTGTGTGTGTGTGTGTGTGTGTGTGTGTGCATTAGGTTCATTGGAACATTATATGTCTTTGGAAGTTATAGTACCTTACTTTGTATTTGTATCTGACACTGTGACACTTATTAAACTTTGAGATTGACAACCTTTTAGACTATTTCATTCTATAGTTTTTGTGGCTATCAAAGTAATATTAATGTATGATCCAAAATTATATGAGGACTGACCTGTGGGACTAAAGGAAATTATTTTATCATTCTCCACATACACAAAGAAAGCAGCAGAACCTTTCACGTTATGATTCAAAAAATGGATTCTGTTTCTTTTTTTTGTTTCATGGTACCTAGTTTTATGGAAGTAGCTCAAACATGCCCTCTCACCCAGCACAGTTCTTGAGATACATTTTCTGTCTCCTTGTGAGCCCTTATTCTACTGCTGTAAATCAATGAGCATTGACCAAAATGCTCTCTCAGGAAGGCTGCAGAACTTTCCCCTGTCAATGGGGTCTTTCCCCCAAATCACTGCTCCCCACTCAAATCACTACTCTCCAAGAATGTTTCTGCAAGCATTTTAGTTAATTCATCTGTATGTTTAAAATACTTTTGAAATAAATATAGACTATGCATTTTAAATGTCTTGGATGAAGAAGGTTCAGCTAGCTAACTCATTGTATTTCCATAAACAATGATTCCATGTTCATTTTATAATAAAAAAGATTTTACTTTTCTATTCTTTTTACATGTCATAGACATATTGAGCAATCAAACAAAACAAGAATATGTAAAAATCTTAAAATAAATCTCTTCCAATATTTTCACTTTTTATTCCTAATTTGGAAACTTATACCTAGAGAAGTTTTTCCAAATGAATGTTCTGTAAGTCACACATTTAGAGTTATGTAGTAACATAAACTGAGAAATGTTGGCTTAAACAGAATATCAGATTTCTTCATGGAAGAGATGGCATAGTGTGTGATATGCCAGAGAGCTAGAGCATCATTGAACATTGTTGAGCACCAGTCAGAAACCTGATGTTCCTAAAATTCACATCAAGGAAAGCAAGCATAGAAATTAGGGTAACTTTCTTAAGGCTACAGTGGGAGTCAGTAACAGAGTCAAGGCTGAAATCCAGTCCCCTTTATAATCATACTGGTACATTTTGTAAAAAGCAGCTTGTGAATCTATTTCTAGTAGAATCCCATCCCCTAAACCAAAATGCATTTTATGTCATGTCCCTCCATTAATTGAAAGTAAGCTTCTCTCTTGAAAATAACCTCACAGCATGCCCCAGTGATGAGGCTTCAACTTAAAACAACATCCACCTATAGTACCCATTTCTGATTTTTAAGAGGGTTTGTATGCTGCTGTAATCCTAGATGTGGTTGACAGGGAGCAAACTTCCAAGAACAAGCTGTGATAGAAACCTTTTTTAAAAAACATTTTTGGATTCTCACCAGCAGAATGTGCACAGTTTCTGACTGTTGGTCTATTCTTCTTTCTATTACAGAAAATGGACTGTGGAAGCACGGGAAGATGAAGTGCAATGTTATTTACATTTTTGTGCCAAAACATTATGAAGTGAAATAGTCAAACATGCTGAGCCAGTGCAGCATATGAAAATTAATAGGAACATTTTGAATATGTGATCTTTTACTTGAAACAATATAAATGAAAAGGGTTCTGTTGAAGGGCTTTCTTGACCTCTTTTAAATGTTTCTTCTTCTTTTCTTAACACTCTCTGTTGTTTATAATAACCCCTTTGGATCTTAGGTCTAAAAATTCTTTCCCTTTAGAATTTCATTCTTTCTATTTGTCTGTGTACAACAAATACCTTTCAAGGAAAAAAGTACAGTGTCTTGAGCCCATTAAGTTAGTTAGTAAAGGATGTCTAATAGCTTTTGAGATAGGACCACAGGGTGACTATTGAGTTTGGAATTCTAGTGTTGGTGTTTCATTTGGTCATCAGTCAGTGAAAGTGAAGGGGTATGTGTAAAGACATTCAAAGGGGTCGAGAACTAAGAGGAGGTTCCAACTGGAGACTAAGGACAGATTCTAGAATTTCTGGGAAAGTGCTTATTGGAAGATATATTAGTTTCTTTTCCAGTTGCTGTGATAATATACCAGGCAACAGCAGTTTTTTTTTTAAAAGAGTTTATTTGGCTCACAATTCCAGGGTACAGTCCATCACAGCCTGGGAGTCAAAGCAGAATGAGCCTGAAACAGCTTGCCACGTGTATCTAGAATCTAGAAGCTGACATGGATTAATGGATACCTAGCTCACTTCCTCCTTTGTATACAATCCAAGATCCCAAATCAGGGAATGGTGCCACCAAGTAGGCAGATCTTCCCATATCAGTTAATCTGCAGGGGCATGTGCCCCATAGGCATGTCCAGAGGCTAACGTAGGCTAACCTAGACACTCTGCTGCAGATGTGCCTGGAGGCCTCTTAGCTTGTTGTAGATCATGTAAAGTTGATAGCACTATCCATCAACTACCACAGAGAGTAACTTGGTGGTCTTTGCACTAATAAGTATATTATGAAGAACTGAAGATACTTAGAAAAAAGTGAAGAAGCAACTTAGAACATTTACTCTCTGTTAGATACCAGGTTAAGTACTGTACATATATGACCTTATTCTGACATTTGTACCTCAGTGGCTTGGAGGCAGTTTCATTAATCAACCCTGTTTTGCTAGTGAAGCATAAAGAGAAAAAGTAACTTAAAAAAATTTAATCATAGATAATAGATACTTAATTCAAATCCAACTTTTTTGACACCACACCCCTGGTTTTAATTCCTAAACTACACTGCTTGGAGAGAAGATGTGGCTATAGATTAGGAATTTTAATATCTTGGATGTTTTGGCAAGTTTGGCTTTGTGCTACAGTTTTAAAGTAGTAAAACCCTGGGACTCAAAGGTTCCAAGAGTCCTGGCATGAATCAGGTGCTGACAAAAGAAGACAGTGTAAATGGATGACAGAATCAGCTGAGTGGATTAGGTCCCTGTGGGTAAGCCAGGGTAGCCAGAAGCTGATGTCTAAATCTCAATGCAGGAAGGATGAGTGTTGACAGGGCCATGAATAGTTCATTAAAGGTGAGCCACAGAATTCTGAAAAAGTGTTTTATGAGATTCATAACTAGTTTCCCCAACTTATAGCCTGCAGAGTAATAAAGGGACTTAATTGTGATAAATTTTCCCATGTTCAGTACGGTAGAGAGGAGACTTAATTATACAAAATTCAATTCCATGCATTCTGTATTAGTATGTATTAAATAACATATTGTGGAACTGGATTTTTCAACCCTAAAACTGGCCTTGGAAAGCAGGACTTCAGTTATAGTGCAAAGTATGTTTCATAGTTACACCAACAATCCTAACTTGAAATACTTGCTTTATTTGTACACAAAATCTGCATGTTAGGAAGTCCAAATGTAATCCTTTCCTTTCATGTAGGAAAACAACTATCCTCTCCGTTGCAAATAGTTCAGATATTTATATTTTCTCTCAAGGTCTCTCAACCTTCCCCAGTCACCTCTTCTCTGAAGCCCTTTCTTCCTGCCACATTCACTCTCTAGACTAGTGGTCCTCACAGTCATTGTAGACATTTCTGCAGCTGCTTTATCTGCTTAGGCTGAGTCCTTGATTGTGTTCTCTCTCTCTCTCTCTCTCTCTCTCTCTCTCTCTCTCTCTCTCTCTCTCTTTCCCTCTCTCTCCACCCCTTCTTTCCTCCCTCCCCCCTTTCTTCCCTCCCCTCCCCTCAATCTGTCTCCCCAAGGACTTTCTCATGTACAGCCTCTGGGTTCTCCTCTAACTTCACTGTAGCCAAATTTACAAGATCACACTAACCAAAACCTTGGATCCCAAAGGAGTGGCGGGGTCTGCATTGCTTGAAATTGGTTATGCGAGTGGGAAGTGCCTGTAGAATTTTAGGCCTTTTGATGTTTGATTGGTCCCCATAAGAGCTTTGCTTATAAATCAAGATTCATATATTCACAGCCTATAATGCAAGGAGCTGGACTTTCCTTCCTGTCTGTCTTTCCTGGCTCCTCCCTGACTGTCTTTTGAGACTAGACTGACTCCTAGTCTCAAATTGCACATCCTCACTCCTCTGATATTGCTTCAGCTTTTTGTAGTGCTGTGCTTTTGTGCTATTTCCTCTGCTTAAAGTATGTAACCTCCCAGTATGCACCAGGAGAGCCCTTCTCTTTCCCATAGAATCCAGGCATTTGTCACTGATGGGATCACAGATGTACACTAATTTTCTAAGCTGCCCTACTCCTTTTTATAACTGTCTCCTATCATTTATCAATGCATATAATTTGTTATTATCTTGTCACTGTCCTCCATGAGTTTCTTGATTATACACCCATATTTTACCTATCATTTATTCTTAGCCCTTGTATAAAACCTAAGTCAAAAACCACCTGAGTAAAGAATTGTGATAAAATAACTTAATTATAGCAACAAAGGTCCCTGATCCCTTTGATATAAAGTCTATTCTCCCATTGTAGATTTTTTTTTTGTTTCTTTGAAAACTGTAGAGATAAATAAATAAAAAAAAACATTTTTAGTTTCTTGGGTAGAGTGATATATGAGATAGGAATTCTTTGGTCATAGTAATAAAGACAAATCAGAATTTGATTGTTAATATACTATTTTAGTAGCTCACACATCAATTAATTTTAAATATTAATATTTTGAAAATCATTTTATAATTGCACTTGGGAGGCAGAAGCAGGCAGATCTCTGTGAGTTGTTACCAGCTTGCTCTACATACAGAGCTAGTTCTAGGACAGCCAAGGCTACAGAGAAACCCTGTCTCACAAACAAACAAAGAAACAAAAAACCAACCAACCAAACAAACAAACAAAAACCATTTTGTGAGACAAACTGTATCTCCTCGTGTTAGCTTCTTAGTTACAAGTTAAACTACCCAAGTGACATCAGGAATACCTGTTGATCAAGAGTGTTGCTTTAGACACAAAAGTATTAAATAGGTTTTATGTAGCTAACAGACTTGAAAAAGTCTTATAGTCACCTTGAGGAAAGGAATTTCTACCAGGAAGGACAAATGATAGGCTCCAACAAAATCCAGTAAGATATAGACTACCTGGAATGCTGTCAGGGTTCAGCTGTGTTGCCCATAAAGGGAGTATTGGGGTAACCATGCCATTTTATGTACCATGAAGCCATTTACTTCCCTAGAATTGTAATACCTTACTTGTCTAAACACTCCAAACAGACCTTAAAAGAAACAAAACAAACAGAACAAAAAACCCAAAAACAAACAAAAAAGACTAATGTCAAGGCTATCTGAAGCCCTTAAGAGTTTCCTTTTAACAGAATGATTTCTGTTTAATAGATTTTGCTTGGGAATAACATATTTCCTTTGAAAGCTTTTAAAGTAAACATATCAAAATATGCATTACATAAGACAATTGACAGAAGTATATTTTCTTGAATGAAATTTACCCAAACAACTAGAAAAACAGTGAGGCAGAATAAGGGAGAGACAACTGAGTTTGATAACTGACATGTGAAGCCCTTTCCATTCATCAAATACTTAGGTTACTTAAGTTAAGGAGGAACTTATCACGGATTAGGTTTAAGGCATGTGTCCACATCTCAGAAGTGCTAATCTGTAAAACTTGTCAAAGAGGGAAGACACAAATGGGGAAAGGTGTGGGGCAATCCCATTAGGATACTCAGGCTTTGGATTCTGCTACCTATTAAATCGTCAGTCAAGGCTGCTGAGATTATGGTAGTAGACTTACTATCTTTGCAGCAAACCTGCCGTGGAGCAGCCTTACTCCTGGTACTAGTCTGGAAAACACAGAGAAAAAGTTTGTGAAACAAGCAAATGGTAAGAACTTGCAGTGAAAAGTCATTACTGTGGCAAACCTGTCCCAAGTAAAGGCAGATGACTGATTTTGGAAGGGCCAGAATCCTGAAAATCTGCAAACTTTTATTCAGAATCTTTCTTTTTGTAGGGTATGGAGAAAAGTTCTTTCTTTCTTTTTTTTTTTTTAAAGCACAGTGCTACAGCTGAGATCCTTGTAGACTGAAGAGGCCGCTGTGCTCCAGACAAACATTTGCATCATTTCTAACTGCTTCTTGTCTTGAATATCCACACATACATTCCTGCCTCCTTGCCTAAATAATGGAACTTTCTTCTTTCTCTACATCATGACGGTTTTTTTTTTTTTTTTTTTTTGGTTGTTGTTGTTGCTGTTTTGTCTGTTTTTTTTTTTTTCCTTGTTGTTGTTGTTGTTGTTTTTCCTAGCTGTGGTCTTGCTGCTCTTCTCTGTCCTGGACTGTGGGTGTGCCTTTTTGGAGGGTAGCAAGGTCTTGAGAAGGACTGGAGATGTTTTCCCTTAAAGGTTTTGCTGTTGAATCTATATACAGTAGAAATTAGGGTTCCTGTCATTTCTTATTATGGCTCATGGGAGAGTCTTATTGTTCTATTTCTTTGTTTTCTTCAAAGGAAGATCTTCAGGGCATATGGAGGATGTGTATAATTTTCAGAAGGTGTGTTTTAGATTTCATTTAATAACAATTATAAAATATGTTATTTCAGACATCATGTTAAACATTTTACACATATTAATATGATCATTACTCTAGCTATATAAAGTTATTGCTATTTTAATATCTTTAATGACAAAGTCACCCAGATGTAGACAGGTAAGCATCTCAGTTAAGATTACAAGGTCAGATTTAAAGAATTGTTCAGCATCCTTAGCCACTTGGGAAATGCAAATCAAAACAACTCTGAGATTCCATCTGATATCAGTCAGGCTAAGATCAAAAACACTAATTACAGTTTATTCTAGAGAGGATGTATAGCAAGGGAACACTCCTCCACTGCTGGTGGGAGTACAAACTTGTACAGCCACTATGGAAATCAATATGGTGGTTTCTCAGAAAATTGAAAAGCAATCTACCTCAAGACCCAGCTATACTACTCTTGGGCATATACCCAAAGGAAGCTCAATCATACCACAAAGACACTTGTTCAACTATGTTCATTGCACTGTCATTCACAATAGCCAGAACCTAGAAACAATGTAGATGCCCCTCTACCAAAGAATGGATAAAGAAAATGTGCTACATTTACACAATGATGTATTACTTGGCTGTTAACAATGACATCATGAAATTTTCAGGGAAATGGATGGAACTAGGCAAAAATCATCCTGAATGAGATAAGCCAGACCCAGAAAGACAAACATGGTATGTCCTCACTCATAAGTGGGTATTAGCTGTAAAGGATAACCATGCTACAATCCACAGCCCCAGAGAGACTAGTTTCACAGAGGGACCGAAGGGGGATGCATAGATTTTTCTGGGAAGGGGAAATAGAGGAGATATCCTGGGTAGATTGGAGGCAGGTAGGGATAGGAACAAGAGGTATATGGGTTGAGAGATGGATTGAGGGGGAGAGTAATGAAAGAGATGCCTTGATGGTGGGGCAGCATTTTAGGGTCAGGTACAAGTCTGATACAAGGGAACTCATATGAATCTACAAGGATGAGCTAGATAAGACTCCTAGCAATAGTGGATAGGTAGGTTGAACTGGCCATGTTCTGTGATTAGATTGGTGACTACCCCAATTGTCATTGAAGAACCTCCATCCAGTAACTGATAGAAACAGATGCAGAGATCCATAGCCAAGCACTGGACCAAGCCTTGGGAAACCTGTTAAGGAGAGGGAGGAAGGATTGTTTGAGCTGAGGGGGTCAGAATCATCACAAGGGAACCCACCTAAGCATCTGGCCTACTCATGGGAGTTCACAGACTATGGATTGATGGCTACAGAGTCTGAATGGAACCAGCCTAGGTCCTTTGCATATATGTGATGGTGTGTAGCTTGTTCTGTTTGTGGGACCTCCTGGTAGTGGGAGCAAGGCCTGTCTGTCATGCTTTGGCTGGCTTATGGAAACCTGTTCCTAATGCTGCATTGCCTTGCCCAGATTTAATACAAGGAGAGGAGCTTAGTCCTACCTCAACTTGATATGCCATGCTTTGTTGGCACACATGGAAGACCTGCCACTTTCTGAACAGAGGTGGTGGGGGCCAAAAGAGAGGTGGGGAGGAGGGAATTGGAGGAAATGGAAAGGGGAAGCTGTGTTCAGGATATAAAATAAATGTAAATTTTTGATTAATAGAAAAAAAAAAGGATTACAAAGTCAGAAATTCACAAGTGGGCCGAGGATTTATGTTCTTAAAGCTCTGACACTTAAGTTTTATCAGTAATGGCAGATAATTACTTCATGGCAGTTTCCTATGAGATTGAAATTGGTCATCTTGGAGGGAAGCTTGTTAAGTCATGACATTTACAGGATGATGAAACAAAAGGATGTTCTAAACTTTAGAATCTTTTAAAGGGAGATGACGCAGTCCATCCTGTAGTGAGGTTTGTTAAGCTCAGGAAGTAGACAACTCAAAATAGATTCAGGAAGTCTCTGAAAATGACTAGATTCACTAGGCCCCACTCTTCTTAAGAGTATATAAGCTGTAAAGACTTCCAGAGTTACTCTTAGACAACTGAGCTGCCCAGAAGAGGTTCAAACCAGCCAAGCAGCCTAGAAGAAATAGAATCCAGCTGAGCAGCTTGGAGAAGGCTGAGATCAACCAAACTACCTAGAAAGGACACCAACTTATTGAGCTTCCTGCAGACTGTGCAGCAAGTCCCAGGTTTTCAGTTATCATGAGCTGTCACCCATCTGGGGGTGGGGGGTGGGGTCTTCAGTGATGCAACTGCCTTTGGTCATTTTTGCTCCCATTAGCAACCCAATACAACTCATCAGTTTACCAAGTTGGACTTCAGTGGTGCTTGTACTTTAATGTGTGTCATCCATTCTCTACCTGGAGTTAGTAGACATTTGTTTTAGCCTCCCTAGGAATGGTCTCACACAATAATGTATATAGCAACCCAGATCAGCTTAGTCATACAGGTTAAGGATATATTTGTTAATACAGATAGGGAGAAGGGAGGGCTCAACCAAGAAGAGGAGAGATTCAGTTCATGCTATTCTAATTCATGGGAACAAAACAGTACTTCTACTTTATCATGCACTGAAGTCCCTGGGAGACTTGGTTAATCTTCTTCTATCTGAGGGAAGTTCACCAACCATAGGTGAGGTTTAGAATCTACATTTATATAAGCAATCTCCAACAATTTAGAGCATCATGGAGACTTAGGACTTATACCCACAGACTCACTGGAAGATAGAAACTAAAGTTTTATCTTAAACATTGTTTTTGTCTGTGACCTTGTGCATGTGATTTGTTACAGAAAGCTGTCACTTAGACTCATCTTCATGGGCAAAGAAAATTGACTGTCTCACAGGTCAAACTTCTGGAAATTGGAGAAAATAACAATACATGCTTTTGAAGTAAGCTTGGGGAGGGTGTGGCTGGAAAGATGACTCAGAGGTTAAGAGTACTGGCTGCTCTTCCAGTAGGCCTGGGTTGGAAGCCCAGTATCCATGTGGCAATTGCCTATAACTTCAGATTCAGAGGATCCAATACCCTCTTCTGGCCTCCATGAGCACCAGGCATTCATGTGATGTAGATATACATACAAGCAAAATACCCATATATAAAAAAACAAAATAAAATAATTCTTTTTTTAAAAGGTAAACCTGGAAAATGAAAACTTATAGGACATTTTAAATTGGGCTGAACTTTAAATTCTCACGATGAACTATTCCCAAGGTGGGAAGGTTATTAAATTAAAATTTAATAACCCTGAAGGTATGGTTTATATTTTATGCAAAAGCTGTTATAGGCCATGGTGTAAAGAACCAAAATGGACCCCACAGTTGCATCAGATGATGTAACTGTATCACTAAGACCTGCCTATATGCCTCTTTTGAATGAGACAGAATATTCATGTAGTTATATACCCTAGTCCTTATCCAACACTAGGCTGGTCACAGAGAAAAACAGCCTCTACAAGCAAAGTGAAAGTAAATATCCCCCACAACTAGAATCAAAAGGCTTTTTTTTTTTCCATAAAAAGAAACAGTAATTTGAAACAGGGAAAAATTAAGCTAAATTAGAGGAAACAGTGAACTTTTGTAGACTGTGGAATAGTCTCAGTGGGAACAGTTTGAGAGTTCCATCACTTAGTCACTTCAAACTAGACCAGACAAATCACTTGGAGATATGCTGCAAGTAGCAAAGTTACAGAGAATAGGTGAATAGATACTTTCTCTCTTCCAAAATGGAAATTTCTCAAGTGTTGTCAGCACACTACAATAACATGTGTATACACACACACCACACACACACACACATACACACACACACACACACACACACACACACACACACACCCAGTGTTAGGCACACAAAATCCCTAAAGCCTCTTTCTATTTCTAGGTTTACATTTACTACTATTTTGGATCCTTGTTGGCTTTCATGATGGGCAATGTTTTCTGTTAAGACTACAAAACCTTTACAGTTTCCATGACGTCATCTTTAAAGCCTTGTAAACACTTCTCCCAGTGAGTCCTCCTGCCTGCCATGTAGTGAGCAGGAGCTTCTTAGAAGCCATGAAGATGAAAAGGACCACCTAACTTCAATGTCATGGCCATTTACAGATGCTGCACACCTCCATGGACTCTTCCCATATCTGGGAACCACCCAACCCTCCTCTTTCCCTGGGGGCAATGATTCTTTTCACAGATAGATGGGGGTCTTTGTACCAAAAAGCTGCTGTCTAATTTATATGGTACTGGAAGAAGGGATTTTATTATCATTCTTGCTCTTTCTTTTCTACAGTTTAGCATTTTCCACCAGAAAATACAAACTTTATATTTTATTTACATTTAGTTGTGTTTCTTTTTGTTGTTGTTGTTTTGTTTTGTTTTTGAGACAGGGTTTCTCTGTGTAGCTTTGTGCCTTCCCTGGAACTTGCTTTGGAGACCAGGCTGGCCTTGAACTCACAGAGATACTCCTGCCTCTGCCTCCTGCGTGTGCCACTGTGTTTCTTATAGTAGTTATACTTTAATATAGCTTAAAAATTATTATAGATACCCACTTAAGCACAATACTTTTGATTCATTGATTATCAGAAATTGGAATTGAGGTCTATGTTTCTTTAAGAATATTTTCCTATGCTTGGTAGTTAGTAACAGCAAGATTGAATAAGAATGTAGACTTTTGTTTTAACTATAATATTAACATGAAAGTGTTCTTCTATATGTCATTCCTTTTCTTTTTTCCTTGTTGCTTGAAGATCAGCTGATATGTGCATCCATGCCTTATGCTAAACAACTGCACCCATCATTTTATGGTTAACAGACACTACAGATTTTGCAGTAGGTCCTTTATAGACATAGTCTCATTTGTGCTCATGAAGGCTCTTTAAGGTAAAGGCACCCATTTCACTGATGGCCATCTTGGTTTTAGTGTGATTCAAGCATGCCTAAAATCAGGGAAATGTGTATAGCAAAACCTGGATTTAAGCCTGAATTTTCACACTCCACTAAAGTAATTTGTTCTTTCAATTATTGCTGAATTCTTCAGGTAACCCAAAGAAGTCTAACTGTGGCTCTAAAGAGAACTGTATGGCAGGTAGAAGCCACTGCTAGACAGTTGCCCTGCTCAGCTGTTGCTACTTCCAATGCTGTTTTCAAACAGGAGCTAAGGCACTCTCCATCTCTGTCTATTACAAAGAGATAAATTTTATTTAAATTAACCTGATTAAATTTGATTTTTCAGCAGGAGGAAAGAACTAGCGTATATTACTTTTCTATGTAGTCATTTTGAGAAATTAACTTCACTTTCCACTGGTAAATGTCATCTATCCCAGTGAGTATGGTGACTCAGTGGAACATGGGGCTTTGAAACAAAGGCGGTTTGTTCTTCATTGTAATAATGCTGCTCATCCTTAGGCAGGACTTAATCTCCTTAGAAAAGGACATAGACCTTTTACTTTTCCAAACTCTCTAAAATGAAATCCTGTCAGCATTATATATATATATATATATAGTGCATAAATATAACATAGGGTATAAACTATGAGAACAAATGTTAACTGAAAGCTTCACTGAATACTAAACTTTAAAGCAAGGTACTGAGTTCTTTTCTTTCTCTTCTGCAAGTCGAGTGAAAGTTCCATGAGTGGATACTTGAAATTTCTTAGCTAATTGCTGTTTCTCTAGCTCACACAAAAAATGATTAGTTAATATTTCTTCGATAATATGAGCTTTGAGAGGAAGAATCCATGGATGCCATACCTCTTGCGTCAATTTTTGTATATAGGCTTTGAAATTGTGGGATTATTCATTTTGTTTTCTTAATGCTATAACTGTCCAGGCTCTTCTCAAAGTAAGAGAGAGAGAGAGAGAGAGAGAGAGAGAGAGAGAGAGAGAGAGAGAGAGAGACTGAGAGGCAGAGACAGAGACAGAGAGATACACAAAGACATACAGAAAGGAATGTCTTTCAGCATAATTGATGTTGTGTTGTGGGTGGTTCAAAGATTTACTATCTTAAGAGAAAACATGTGTTAGAAAACATGATCAGGTACTCAAGTTCAAAGTGCTTGTCATTTGTATGTTCTAAATGATGTCGAGGTACCCATAGCTAAACACCAAGTCCCAAACTGATGTAATAAAAGAGTAGTGATAGTGTCATAGGATGGCCTGTTTTTCTCCCAGCTTGAGTACAGAAATGAAATGTTGGCATCATGGGACCAATTCTTCATCCATGTGGAATAATTTGATTCCATTAATAATGCTAGAAATGCTAAAAAAACATTTGGGGCAAGGAGCAGAATATGGGGCATACAGAAACCCATGTTGTTCCATCTGAACTCCAGAATCCATTTGTTTTCCATTGCTTGCTGTACTTATTCTGGATCTGTTTTCACTTTTATTTGTGGTCAGCTTCACTGTGTCTACACGAAAGCACACATCAGAAATGAAAAGGACTCTGTGTTTTTACACTGTGACTTCAGACACTTGGCTAGTTTTAGGACCCACTTGACTGATGCATGCTAATAAATATGCAGCAAAGAAAAAAGATATTGTGTTTTAAAGACTCACAAGCTCAAGCCACAGACAGAAGAAGGCTTGAGCCATGCCTATAGTCCCTCATGTATAGTATACTCCTAGCCTAATTCAGTCCTTCAAAAATCTTCATGCAACTTTTATTTTCTTAAGTGGTACTTATGGGTGTGTCCAAGGATAGAATGGGGCTGGCTGCATGTAACATACTATTTGGGCTGGGGCATGAAGCCAAAAAGCATTGTTTACTATTTATATGAGTCTTTACCGATTTCTGAATGCCAAAAAACATGAACTCACTGCTTCTGAATAGCTCATTCATCAAAACAGACATGAAAATTTTGTTCCTTGGGTTTGATGAGAAAGCTTTGCTTGCTGCTTCACTGTCTGGAAAGCAAAATATGTTGGAGGTCTGCTCATCAACCCAAGCTGACATCCACCCAGCAGACAACAGCTGAAAGCAAGACAACTGCTTCCAAGCAGAGAAGCCTTCACACAGCACTTGTGAGCCTCCTTCAAGGTTTCTTTCAAAGCTCATGTTGCTCTGAGCCATGGGGGGAGGAACACTTAAGGATCATGCAGACAGAAATCCAGCCTAGTGAACTGTTAACACCTCCACTGTCAGGGATGAATAGTTCTTCTGTAGTTGACTTAATGGCAGTCATTTGTTTCATGTCCTTGTGAAAAGAGCATATTCCTTTGGGGATTTTTTTTAATATAAAAATTCTAGTGCTTCCTTTTGGCATACATGATGATGGTAGCTGAGGAGGGATGGTGGCTAAGGCTGCCTGGAGTAGAAGCTTGGTTTTTAAAGAATTCCTAAGGAAGAAATTACTTTTGATATTTAGAGAAGCATGGGTTCTATGAAACATATTCTAAAAGAAGTGGGAAATGAAGACTGACCATCTGCAACTCCTCACCATGAGTTTGATAAAAACAAAAACAGAACCTAAATAGCTGCTCAGGAACACGTGGGAATCTGGAAATCTGTGAGAACAAGCTTCTGTCAATACTACTAGGTTTATTCATACAAACAAGATCCATTGAACACAATGGTTTTCACTTGGGTGTTTGATGTTTGAGGATTTGGAAGTATATCTAGGCATGCTTTTTGGAAGACTACCAAAGAGGCTTTTCATGATGCAAATCCTATTCCAAGGAGCATTTTCTTCTGTATGATAATTTACATGGACAATACCAAACCAGCCAACCATGATTTAGATCAGGCCAAAGAAAAAGATCTATTTAAATGCTTTTATAATACCTTGATAATATACATATAGCCATTTAAATACTGCATATGTTCTTTTTAGCTGTTATAGAATATATTCCAAAAAAGAGTAGTTGTATATATGCTGGAACTTGAAGTTTGGTGTGAACAAATAAGGCTGGTTGAAGCAGAGACCAGGAGGTCTGGCTGGCTGCCCCGAGCAGGGAGGGATATGTACCCCAAAGACTTCTAACCAATTTTCCAATCACTGCCACAACGCCACAGTTGGTGGCCTCTTGCTTGCTTCAGTTCTTTAGGTATCAATTTCATGATACTACAAAATGGAATTAAGGAATATATCCATTATCTACCATTTAACATGTGAGGTTTAAATTGGTCCACATATGTAAAGCATTTAGCACAATATCCTTCACTTAAGATAAACCAACTAGGGAGGTAGTTGTGGTGGTTGTTGAAACAGAAAGCAGTTGCAGTAGATTATTTCCTTGGAATCCAGAATTTTCAGAGAATCATTCATAACTCATAGACTAATTCTGTTTACATTGTTCAAAGCTCGGTGACATAGTTTGATGCCTGATGTTGTAGAATAAGAATGTCTGATATGGGCATCATGTTAAACACATCTTCAATAAATCAGGGCAGGTAAGGAGGGGAGGTTAGTGGGAAGGAGGGCTCCACGGCAAATACATGCAAATTGCCCATGGGCTAGGCTGAACAATGGAACTTGGTCAGCCAGCTGAGATGCTGAGAATTGTGACCATTGACAAGGTTCAAAGATGGTAACTGGATAACCAGGCAGAAACTCAGAATCATACAAGATTAATTCAAGGTAGTTTGAGTTACTATGTAAGTGTTATTCAGCCATGAAAATACTCATCCAACTCTTACTTTACTCTATTTGGCAACAAGGAAAACATAAGACTTCATGGTTGATTCCAAATCTGACAGCTGTTGAATTCCAAGGCAACTCTTCAGGACTTTGCCTATGAGACTGGCCTCTGGCCTTACTTGAAGATAGAGGGCCTAAGCACCCAGAAACAGAAGTCTGGTCAGTACAAATAAGTGGGAACAGCCTCCTGGAAAGCTGGGATGCTTTATATTTGTGGTAACTAGCTTCAGCCAACTCTGGATTATCTAAAGAGAAGTAGCCATATGCCTGGGCACTGTTTGCTCCTTGCTGCCCAACTGGTCTACATCCAGCCATGCTCCCCGGGGACATTGCTTCCATTCCCTAAGCCTTACTCTTCTGCAGTTCCACAAAGCCCAGTTGGTTTAAATTCTTTGTCCTTCAATTGCTCAAGCCTGGTAAGGATGCCAGTCAGCTGTGGGTATGGATAAGGAGCTGGGGGTGAGGAAGAACATTCCTTCAAGGGCCTTTTGATCTTTAAGAGGCTATAAGTGGCTCAGTTCCCTTTTTTTATGCAGAAATTTCTCTTGTGTGTGTCATTCCAACAGATTGTTTTCCTTTTCATGAATATAATTGCTGTCTCTTGGAGATTTTATAAGAAACAGAGTGTAGGCCATTCCTAAGCCAGGCGGAGGAAGGAACCGTGCAAGGATATCTTGCTCACCTCTCATTCTGTTTACCCTTATAGACAGATGCTTATCTCAGTGGATTGGTGAAGTGCTCTTGGGTAATTCATGCCTATTCCTGACTCTGATCTGAATCAACTAAAATCTTAGCAAGTTAAGAGTTAGTTTGGTAATGAGATTTTGAAAACATAGATATTTGAAAACAGAGATTTTTTAGAAGAATATACCTAATTTTAATTCCATTTTTGTTTTATTTGTAGACCAATCAACTGTATCAAAGCCTGTATCTGATTGTTTTCTTTCAGGAATAAAAATGTATTTACCATGTATGCTAGGTTTTCTCATTAGTGTGGGAAGATCAAAATGGGCAACTGTGATATTTAGTTATGTATTTGTATGTGCTACATTCTCTCTCTCTCTCTCTCTCTCTCTCTCTCTCTCTCGCACACACACACACACACACACACACACACACACACACATATACACACCCACACTACATACCATTGATGATTAAATTTCTAACATTCAAAAAATCTAGTAATGATTTAGAGAAATACAACACAGTAGAATTTGGATCATTAGGTTGTTCATAAATTCTTCTTCTTAGGTCACAATGCTATCTCAACCTTGCTGCATCTAGATGTGAAGGTCCTTTTCACATATGGAGTAACAGAATCTTCATAGGTGAGGTCATCACTATGTAGTATTAGCTATACATATTAACTCCAAATCCAGGAACTAAGTTTATGAAACTACAAAAGGAAAAGTGAACTAAGAATTGTGTGAAGGTGTTGTGGAAGTCTAAAAGAAGGTAGGAGCAGAGTGAGGGAGAGTTTACCTCCATTGTCTTTAGAGGGTAGGTGTGGCGATTATAAACTGTGACCTAGTGTTTCATTTCCTGTTCTTAACTTGTAGACTTTGGTGGAATGAGGTGGTTGGAACTTCCTTTATTTTCTTGATAGTTCAGGCAACTGACTTTTCCTTTATTCAGTCACTCATTATATACCCCCCAAAGCCTATTGATATGTACTTATGTTCTGTCAGTTTTATATTAAATGATAAAAGCATATGTGACTAAACTGGCTTTCTAAATACAGCAAATTTGAGGTCTTCATAGAGAAAAATGAGGAAATCAGTGTTCTCAACATAATGGGTTGGTTTGAAGGGGAATAATGGCAAGGAGGTACTATGCGGGGCACCTAAACTGGGTGACCATGGTGGAGTGGAGTTCTGAGGACAGAAAGTTAAGCATTGACTAGGTGAGAATAAAGGGACTGAGCACAAGCTGACCACTATGTGAATCATTTAAAAGAATGCATACCAAAATTCTGTTCTGTGCAAAATAATGATGAATTAATTTTTCACACTTGGACTTTGAGACTCTTGTGGTCATGCACAAGATAAAATCATGGATCAATTATTTGGTAAACTATTGTTACTAGAATTTAAATAAAGACTGTGGATGTAAGTATGTCCTTCTGCAGACAATGAACATATATTGAAGAAAAGTAGAAAGCTGGCTCTGGTAGTATGGGCTGGTAATATCACATATCTGGGAGGTTGGAACAGAAGTTCAAGGGCTGCCTGGGCTACAGTATGAAATCAAGTTCAGCCTGGGCTACAGTATGAGATCAAGTCTAGCCTGGGCAAATTAATATGACCCTGTTTCAAACTAAAATGTAAGAAGAGGATAGTGATTTTGCTCAACGATTGGAAACATGCCTACAACCATGTGAGAGGCCTTTGGTTCAATGCCCATTACAACAAGATTTTTTTAAGAAGTAAAGAAAGGAAGAAAGAATGAGGATAAAAGAATGAAAATAAAAATAGATATGGGACACCTGCCAAGATCCCAGTTTCAAAGTTTGAAAGAGCAAAGAGAAGTGGCAGGAGATAAAGAAGAAATGTCCATATAAATCAGAGGACTCCTCAGAATCATATCCCATGAACCAGGAGTGAGGCCATTTAGGAGTTAGTGACGAGCCGAGGAAAGTACTACAGATGTAAGATAATAATTGCTACTGGGCTCCTTACTTTGAATGGCTTTTTGCTATTGTCTTATTTTTATGTCAGCTTGACACAAGATAGAATTGTTTGAGAAGAATAAATCTTAACTGAGAAAACACCTTTATAGGATTTGCCTGAAGGGATGTCTGTAGTGCTTGATTAATGATTGATATGGATAGGTCATGAGGCTTATACACACTGAGCCTTCTCCCTGACACTATCACTATAATTTTTTATTAAGCAGAGGTTTCATAGTATGCAGACAGGCAGTACTTGAATCACTGTATCTTGGAGCCTGTGTAACTAAAGCTAAAAGATAAAGTAATATGGCACCCTGAAAATTATTACCTCTCCACAAAGAGTTACCACCACAGACTGCTTTCCCAAGAAGGGCAGTGATTCTTGGGGATGCAACTCTTAGGAAGATGGTGATAGACAGAGTATGGTAGTATGTTTTCTGTTAGCTATTATACTGTATGCTGTATCTCTCTATTTTCTCATCTTTAGTATCGTGGACACATAATATAGAAGTGCTGTGTCTGAGACAATAGTTTCAATGGCACAAATAAAGATTGGATTTTATGCTTGAATCATTTGCAAAGTTTGGAGAAAGCAAGTAGAGACAGAGCATTCAGGTAAGTCTATGGAAATAGAGAGATTCAATATATAGTATCATAGCTAACAACACATGTACTACCAAGATAGAGAGAAAGAAATGGTGCATTTATGTAGGGAAGATAGTACCTGGGAGAGTCTCTAAAGAACTTGAGCACCTGGTAGAATTCTATCATTTGGAACTGAATATACTGATTTGAGGAAATCTGATTGTTTTAGAAATGGAGAACTTCTAAGTGAGACATGAAGGAGGATGAAAATGAAAGAGGTCTTTAAAGCAATGGGGTACCATGGACTGGGCCACAAGAAAGACTTACAGGAGCAGGAAAGGAGAAGGGAAACACAGAGATGTCAGTGGGTGAGATATTAGCCAGATGTTCTTGAGACAATAGAATGGTTTTGTAGTTTCTGGCTTGTGTTTCTTTCTTCCACTGCAAGTAAAATGCTTAAAATCAAACCTTGGTTGTAATATTTTGCATACCACACAACTGTAGCAAGACACCTCAGATTTTCTAGAGCTTATTTGTCAGCAATATTTGCTGCTATTGTATCATCATCATCATCATCATCATCATCATCATCACATCATCATCATCATGACTTTTACCATGAATCCTGTCTAAATCTTTGGGAACCCCTTAAAAAGTTTAATAACAGAAATAATATCAGTGACTAAATCAATTAGGTCTTAACTAGAACTTTAGTTAAAAATCCATTCTAATTGTTCTTCTGGCATTTTGCTCTGTCACTGATAAATTGTCTCTCTTAACATCTTAGGTTAAGTCTCTCTCTAGCACATACATATGCCAGAAGCACTGTGGAGTTTTTTTCTTCATTTAAAAATAGATCAAAAGGCAAACATATTTCAAGTGGCTTTCCTACTATGGGGATATCTAAAACTCACACTGGAGAATGAAAGCAGCAACTACAGTTTCACATTTATGTTCAGTGAGTGTATCTTCATCTTCTCCGGATTTCAGTTTCCTCCAACTGCCTGTTACAAATGCTGATACATATAAGGCTAAAGGGATAGAATTGAGGCCTTTATTTCCTTTAGGAAGAAATTGGGATTCTTACAAATTTTCCTTTCTTTCTTCCTTCTCTTCTCATCTTTGAAGAGCAGCTACAAAGTGGAATTTTATTTTGCAATCTCATTTTTTTTTTTCAGTTTTAAATGTGTGCAACAAATAACTGTGGGCTTAGAGGAGGAATGCCAGGTATACCTCAATATGACCCTGGTACATTCTGAGGTGTTGAAACAAATTTTTTTCCGGTTTATAATCTTATTTCTAGATAATAGTTGACATTCATTGGTTACCTAGCTGATTCCATATTAGAACATGAACAATGAATATTCATTGGCCCCTTTCTTATCTATCCCTGCTATCATATTACTCATTAGGTGATGATGAGATATATGGAAATATTTATGGGAAACAGAGATAAGAAAAACACCAAATCTGTAAGCAGTAGGCAAAAATTTCTCAGGTGTGTTACAAGTAAATATGCTTAAATTCATTATGTAACCAGGGGTTGGGGATTTAGCTTGGTGGTAGAGCACTTGCCTAGCAAGCACTAGGCCCTGGGTTTGGTCCTCAGCTCTGAAAAAAAAAAAGATCATTATGTAACCAGACAGAAAAACATATCTCATATATTTTTTTCCTTGATTTTTCTAGAAAGGATTTCTCTGTGTAGCTCTGGCCTCCCTGGAACTCAGTCTGTAGACCAGGCTGCCCTGAAACTCACAGAGATCCACCTGCCTCTGCCTCCTGAGTGCTGGGATTAAAAGCATGCACCACCACCACCACCTGGCCATGTTCCATATTTTAAAAAATGTTACCTAAGGAAAAATCTGTCCATTATAAAGCTAATAGATGTCCTTAGAATCTAAATAGCCTTTATTGCTTGACATTCAGAGATGAAAAGAAAGTGACAGTGTGAGTGCACACAGGTATCTGAGTGTGTGTGTGTGTGTGTGTGTGTGTGTGTGTGTGTGTGTGCATGTCTAAGCTTATGTCTGCGTTCATATGTGTGTATGGGAATGTGTATGTGTATATGTGCATGTGTGGGTGTGTACACAAATGTGTGTGCCTGTGGGTGTGCATATGTATGTGTGAATGTGTGTGTGTGTGTATGTGTGTGTGTGTGTGTGTGTGTGTGTGTGTGTGTGTGTTGCTTGTGTGGCAAAGACAAAGGAAAAGAGGAAAGGAGAAACATCAGCTATGGAGAAAAAGCACCTGCATAAGATGAGGTAAAATGGAAGAGGTAGATTTCTTAATTTTTAATGTTCAGCAATGTAGGAAGCAGGCCACACAGATATCCTACTGGATGACACATGGCATGGATTAGTTGGAGTAAATGTCCAATTTCTTGCTTAACCCCATGTCTTGGTTCATTTTGTGCTACATAAGAGGTTACCACTGACTGTAATCTAAAATGAACATTTGTCTCACAATCCTGAGGGTTTGGAAATTCAATGCCAAGGTGCTGGTAAGGCCCTTATTTACTAAGTGGTCACTGGGTGGGTAATCAAGGGCCAAGAAGGCAAAAGGGAGAACAAGGAAGGCGTAGGGACACTGGCCCTTCTCACAAACCTCAATTCTCAGTTCTGCCACAAATGCAGTTAAGCTTCACTATGAATTTTGCATGGCTCACACCATTGCCCCTGTCACAGTCTAGGATAGTCATGGTGAGATGGCATCACTTCATATAGTCTCACAGGAATCCAGGCTCCTTCTCCCTCGTGATATGCAAATCTCTAACATTTGATTCACTTGTAAAGCAAGGAGGAGATGTTAAAAGTTGTATATAGCTCCTGAGGGTTGGGACTAAGCTTGCAAGGGAGCGAGCCTGCAAGAGTGGCATGTGAAACTTCTTCTTGAATTTGATTGGATAGAATTCAGAATTATGACCCAAATCTGATTACAAAAGAACCTGGGGATTGTTTTGCTTTGTGCTCAAAGGGACATAAACTGGTTTTGGTAGACATACATGAACAAGCATGACTCGTCATGGCACTCTGGTCAAGCAGCAATCAACAGTGAGTCCTTAAATCAATGAGGTCTGCTCCCTCCCTGTTGGCACCCTGGCAGCCTGTGCTCAGCGTTCTTTGGAAGACTTTTAATTTGCATACTTATTATTTGCCTTTGTCTGTGGCTTGAATGAAGAAAATTTTTAGGGTTTCAGACTTTCTGTGGAAACTTGAAACTTAATTTGAAGTGCATGGTAGAGTCTAGAAATGCCACTCCCTGCCCAAATATTTACTATATCAGTACTGTGACAAGACAAAAAATACATATGAATGAAGAAGAAAGAAAAAAAGGAAAAGAAAAGAGAAAAAGGAAAAGAAAATATTGACTGCTTTGTCCTAAACTAGAATATAGGTTATTAGTTGAGTCCCTGTCTTTAAAGGACTTGACTTCTTTACAATCATAACACTTTACATGAGTTAGGGAAATGAGAACAGAATTGGTGTGTGATACAGGACATATTTCTCCCAGTTATGACTGCAGAGTTGATTTATACAGGTCAACCAGGTGTTGGTCCCCACACACAGCCTTCCAGGGCTGTGATTCACACAGGCACTTGCATGCCTGGCTAGAACTTCCAACAAATTCTAGACAAGCATAATAACTTTCCTTCCAATTTTAGTGTTTTTAGAAAGAGAGCTATATGAATACAGTACTGTTTTAAACAGGAAAACTAAATCACCAAAGTTTCATATATGTGCACATATAAATTTATTTGGTAGTATCTAGATCATGTAGATTATTTTCCCATATCATCTGTTTTACTAAGTGCTTACAGACAATGTAATGACAAGGGAGACTGAAGCTCAAAATGTGAAATCATGATAAACACAAATTTACTGTATTTGTCCATCCTCCAGTTGCATGGCTAGTTGTCTCTGAGTTTTAAATGTCATTACTAAACCACACCACCACAGATTACTTATACCAAAAATAACAGCTGGCTTTTCAATTAATTTGAAAATGAATTTAATCTATACCAGGTACATGTGCAAGAGGTGAAGTAATTCCTGGCACCCTTCAACTGATACCCTATCTTCCAGTGTAGGGCAAAGTAGTTAACATTCAGAAAAATTACACATAAGATATTATTTTGTGATTTTTTTTCCCTGGGAGCAGCAGACCAGGCAGTGTGTGCAGGCAGTACACCTGTAAACCTAGCATTATAGTAGGTGCCGAGGGAATAAACAGGCCACTAGAAAGAAATCTGGACAATGAGTCAGGCAGAGAGCAGATGGTGGAGAAATCAGACAGAATGAGAGCAATCTGGGGAAGGTATCTGAATTCACTACAACAGTTTGCAAGCCTTGGGTGAAGAAGTTAGAACTCTGGGACCCATAACAAAGCCTAGGCTGGCTTCAGGGCAAAAGGATGAAACCACACAGTTTTGACAGAGCTGCCTTTTAAACAGTGTATGGTGACTGTTATTTCTGAATCACCTACTATGTATCAGTCTCAGGCTTCTGCAGTATTGGCTCCTTGGATTTTCTGTAACTCCTTTACAGGAAACAGGGTATCAGTAGGGCTATAAGAGGTGATTACTTTCGAATATTAACCCGTTAGCAGGGAAGTACCTTCTCCTCCCCATGAAAACACACTGGGAGTGTTACAGGGGTGGATAACAACTTGGCCACAAAGATAAACATGATTCTGGATTGTATAGAGCAGAGATGCAAGTTTGTTTGACTTCACTCAAACTGACTACATTTTCCATTTGATGTGTGTGTGTGTGTGTGTGTGTGTGTGTGTGTGTGTGTGTGTGTGTGTGTGTGTGAAGAGGCTGTGGAGAGCCAAAGCAAACTGACTGTGACCTTTAGATACCCATGTGTCTTTATCTGATCATCACCTTCAGTCTGATTCTGATTTGGGGCTCCCATCCTGTTTGTAATCAACTGAGAGTGAAAAAAAAATCTCTTAATTCCTTTGAGAGGTTAGAAAGAACAGGCTTGAATCAGTTTCTGAACTTGCCTGGGTTTCCTGAGCTCGGGTCTTATTTATCTTCCTCTTGTCTCTGGTCCGGAGATTTCATTGACAACAATTCTATCTGCCTTCTTATTAGTTTTTTTCCTATCAAATTCCCTCTGGTTCCGAGTAAGGCTGAGAAAGAGAAATAAAAATTACAAGGACTTGAATTTCACCAAACTTCCCCCAGCTGTGGAAACCATCTCACCAGAGTGGCGGGCACTAGTCAGGTGTTCGACTGATACTACCAGCACAGAAGTGGCCCACTCTGTCACACCACCAGCACTAGGGCCTTGAAACCAATCTTGTCTGCTAGCCTAAGCACCCTGATGACATTTATCTAAAGGCCATTTTGAATTGTTTGACTGGTTTCTGATGTGGAATGTGCGCTGTATCTACTCTCATCTCTGGAGCTTAAATTCAAACATCGCTGTTCTGGGAGGACTCCAAAACAAAAAACAAAACAGATAACTGGACAAGTGTGAGTATACCAGTAACAGTGAGCAGCAAGGCAGCTCATGTGTTAGTGTTTTGCCGATAGAAGATATCATGCTTATCACCCATGAATAACGCAATCTGGTCCAGGGCCACTATGTCCTGTCCACACATGAATAACCCAATCCAGCACAGGGACCAAGTGCTGTGGAATTGTTGGGGATGGCAAGACCAGAGAGTCTTTAGGGTGCTTTCTGTTGAGACAAGCTTTTTTTTTTTTTTCTTTTTGAGACAGGGTTTCTCTGTGTAGCTTTGCGCCTTTCCTGGAACTCAGTTGGTAGCCCAGGCTGGCCTCGAACTCACAGAGATCCTCCTGGCTCTGGCTCTTTCTCCCGAGTTCTGGGATTAAAGGTGTGCGTCACCACCTCCCAGCTAAAACATTCCTTTTTTTTTTTTTTTTTTTTTTTTTTTTTTTTTAGCTGAGGATCGAACCCAGGGCCTTGCATTTGCTAGGCAAGAGCTCTACCACTGAGCTAAATCCCCAGCTCTTAATGTCACCCCAACCTTCTGTTGACTTTCCTTTCAGAAGCTCCTCAAAGCTGAAAAGGAAGATGTCAGAGAGAAAGTGTGCTGACAGAGAGGGTGCTGGGATTTCAAAGCACTCTCTAATTGCTCTGTGATGATTGTGTTTCCTCCTATTATTTGTACCTTCTAAACTGTGTCTGACTCTCTTAACAAAACAAAAAAGACAAGAGCATCTTAAGAACACAAGGTTGACTGAAAACAAAAAACAAAAACATGAGAGAACAGGATGGTCGAGCTGGGGGAGGGCCAGAGTGGGAGAGCAATGAAAGATAGCTTAATAGAGGGAGACATTATGGGGTAAGAGAGAAACCTGGTGCTAGGGAAATTCCCAGGAATCCACAAGGATGACCCCAGATTAGATTACTAGCAACAGTGGTGAGGGTGCCTGAATTGGCCTACCCTGGTAATCAGATTGGTGAATACTCTGTCACCATAGAGCCTTCACCCAGTAACTGATGGAAGCAGATGCAGAGAACCACAGCCAAGCACCAGGCTGAGCTTCAGGAATCCAGTTGAACAGAGGGAAGAGAGATTATATGAGCAAGGTGGGGGTTAAGATCATGATGGGGAAATCTATAGAGACAGCTGAACCAAGCTCAAAGGAATTCATGAACTTTAGACCCACAGCTGTGGAACCTGCATGGGACTTGACTAGACTCTCTGCATATGGGAGACAGTTGTGTAGCTGGATCTGTTTGAGGGGCCCCTGGCAGTGTGTACAGGATCTATCCCTGGTGCAGGAGCTGGCTTTCTGGATCCCATTACCCATGGTTGGACACCTTCCTCACCCCTGATAAAGCAGGGAGGGGCTTGGTCCTGCCTCTGATGTGAATATATCAGGCTTAGCTGTTCCCCATGGGAGAACTTACCCTGTTGGAGGCGGGGATGGGGGGAGATGGCAAGGAGGGGAGCAGGAAGAGGGATAAGAGGGGGATCTGTAGTTGGTATTAAAATGAGTAAAAAATTAATTAAAAAAACAAGCAGAAAAGAAATAGTTCAGACACTTCCCATCTTAATAATGTGCTGTGCTATCCTGCCCACATTTCTGGAATCACACTTCTGTGAGGTACACTGGAAACATGTGCCAAAGGTCTGCAGCAGGGTGCTCACCTCCCCAACACACACACACACACACACACACACACACACACACACACACACACACACTGGTGTATCTCACTGACCACCATGAAGAGCGTGCTAACCTCTGCCTGTGAGATACTCAGCAAGTAAAGATGATTGTAGTCAAACCTGACAATCTGAGTGATTTCCAGGTCCACGTGGTCGAATGAGCAAAGGGAAGTCTGCAAGCTGCCATGTGACCTCCATACATTGCATTAAATATATGTATTGCTTTTTAGTCTGTAGCCATTAGCCATTTTCTTAGTACTAATTCTGCCAATCCAGATACATGGAAGATCTTTCAGTGTCCAATGTTTTCTTCAAATTTTCACTGTCACAAAAATTTTCAACTCCTTGGTTAAATTTATTCCTAGATATATTTTAAACTGTTTGAAATAGGATATTTTCTTAGCAAGATCACTGATAGTATAGGTGTATGTGTATGTGTGTACACTAAAGCTATTGATTTATACATTTTTGTATGCTTCTTTACTGAAAGTATTTATCAGCTATGGAAGATTTAGTATAGAGCCGCCCGGTTCTTTTAGTTATTAGAGTGATGCCATGTGCAACTAAATTCTTCCTTGTAGTTTTAAACATTTTGTATTTCCTCTTGTCTTTTATGGCTGGAGCACTATATTGAAGAAGATCTTGGAGGGAGGATACCCTTCTCATGCCATACTTTAGAGAACACGGCCCCACTTTTTTCTTGGTTAGAATGATGTTCGTTATATGTTTATCATATATATCTTTGATTTTCTTGAGTTATGTTCCACCTATTCCTAGTCTCCTCAACACTTTTATAGAAGGTATGTACGTTCAGTTTTCTGCAGTTATCAACATGATCAAGCATGTGATTTTTTGGCCTTTAAGTCTATCAATATGGTGCATTACATTTATTAATTTGCATATGTGGAACCAACCTTGGATCCTTGTGATAAAACAGTTTGGTCATGACGTATTATGTTTGTCCTTTTATCTAATTGTTGCAGCCTTTTAAGCCATGGCTATCCAAATCAGCAACTGTAACTCCACTGGTACCAGCAGCAGTTAGGCCACAAAGTCCATAGCTGGAGAGAATTCCGTTCCCTCAGGCTCTGACTCTTGCAAAGCTAAGAAGAGAATTTGACTAAACCTCTGCCCCTCTAAAGAACTCAGATGTCAAAGGTTAAGGTGGAATTCTGCTCTTCAGAGAGACTGAACAGCAAGTAGCTCACCTCCTCTCCTTGCTCTTGTCCTCCTAAAAGGCCTGGTGCTTCTCCTCACCCCTTCTTATAAACCCTTTCTCACCTGATTCCTCCCTACCACTTCCTGTCAGCTAGTTGCTTGACGCAGCCTCCTGACCACAGGTGAATTTTATTTAGTCAAACATATCTTTTCATCATTAAACAAATGTTCCAGAGTATAAACAAAAGTAACACATCTTAAAATAATATTCTACAATAGTATGATATTCCTCTTCTTTTTTCTTTTTCTTCCTTCCTTCCTTCCTTTGTTCCCTTCCCCTCCCCTCCCCTTCTCTCTCTCCTTTCTTTCTTTCTTTCTTTCTTTCTTTCTTTCTTTCTTTCTTTCTTTCTTTCTTTTCTTTCTTTCTTTCTCCCTCCCTCCCTCCCTCCCTCCCTCCCTCCCTCCCTCCCTCCCTGCCTCTCTCTCTCTCTCTCTCTCTCTCTCTCTCTCTCTCTTTCTTTCTTTCTTTCTTTCTTTCTTCTTTCTCTTTCCAAAACTAGGTTTCTTTGTATAGCCTTTGCTGTTCTGGTACTAGCTCTGTAGACTAGCTGTCCCTGAACTCACAGACACTGCCTGCCTCTGCCTAGTTCTAGGATTAAAGGACTGTACCACCAATGCCCAGCTAATGTATAATGTTCTTAAGGTGTGAATTCAGCTTTCTTTTTAAAGAGTTTTAAATGCATTCAGGGAAATTTTCCTATATTGCTGCTACCCCCACTGCCACTGTCTCTTCCTCTTCCTTGTCTTCCTCCTTTCTTCTCCTTGTAGCATTATTTCTTTGTTTCTTATGTTTGACATCTTGACCATGAAATGTCAAGGAGAGTTTGCTCTCTGATAAGGTCTATTTGGAGTTATAAATGCTTCCTGTCATTAGATGTCTACTTATTTCTCTAGGTTTGGAAAATTTGGGGCAGTAATTTTGTTGAAAGCTTGTCTATGTCCTTAGCTTTTAATCTTAGCTAGTTCTTCTCTTCCGTGTATTTTCAGATTTGCTCTCTTGAGTATATTCTGTCCTTCTTAGACTCTGTTTTCTTTACATATTTCTGTGAATGTTATTATTTTGACCTTCTCCTCCATCCCTGACATTCACTCTGTAGTTTGATCCTATTTGTTGATATTATCTTCTCTACTATTTATTTTATTCATTCTTTAATTTCCAGAATTCTGTTTGCTTATTTTTCTGAATTTTTCTTCCATATTTCTAATTTTAATTTATTTTTGAAATCTGTTACACAAGTACTATATTTACCCATTTTCACAACTCTATCACCTATCACCTTCTAGCTCCTTTTGTATTCCTCCCCTTCATATTTGTGACCTCTACTTTATATGTGTATGTGTGACTATATTTATACATGTATATATGTATGTATGTATTTGTAGTTGGTTGTTTTTTACCCTTTTGACTCTTTTCTCTTTGTTTCTTAGGGGGCCCTCTACCCACTCCCACATAAATCACAGGGAGGCTTATTCTTACATGTGAATAATTTTTTTTGCCAGCTTTTCTTAACTTAAATTATGTCATCTAACGTTTACCTCTTTGGGCTTTTATCTTTCTGTATACTTTGTAATTTTCTTTCCATCTTACTCTGTGGCCTCCTGTGTAGCTGGGTGGCTAGCCCTTGACATCCTCTCTATTCCTCTGTTTTTTGTTCTTTGCTCTTCTCTTCTGAGATTTCTCCTCCTATTTATTCTTTTTGTCTGCAGCCTTGCCTATCCTTTGTCCTGCCTCACTATTGACCTTTCAGCTCTTTATTAGATCAAATCAAATGTTTTAGACAGGCAAAGTAACACAGCTTCTCAGAATTAAACAAATGTAACATAAAATAATTCAAGACGTAAGCCGGGCGGTGGTGGCACACGCCTTTAATCCCAGCACTCAGGAGGCAGAGGCAGGTGGATCTTTGTGAGTTTGAGGCCAGCCTGGTCTACAGAGTGAGATCCAGGAAAGTCACAAAGCTACACAGAGAAACCCTGTCTCAAAAAACAAACAAACAAAACAACAACAACAACAAAAAGAATTCAAGACGTATTTGCGTAATTAAACATTCCACAACATAAACAAATGTAACATATCTTTAAATAATATTCCACAACACATCTGTCTGTCTGTCTGTATGTATGTATAGATGCATGCATGAGAGAGAAGCAGAGAGAGCATTTAGGGTTGCTTACCTGTGTGTGTGTGTGTGTGTGTGTGTGTGTGTGTGTGTGTAGGGCTGGCCACTTAGGATAGGGTAAATTATCAGGGGCCTCATCCCTGAAGAAAACTGATTCACCCTGTCTCAGCAGCCATTGATTGCCTATAGCTCTTTATCTAGGGATGGAACTTTGTGAAATTCCCCCTGCCTACACTGACATTAGTTTGGCATTATGCAGGTCTTGTTTAGGCAGCTTCCTTGTCCTTCAATCAAATCCAGACTATAAAAATCTTGTGTCAGATCTTATGACCTTCTAACTCTTACTGCTGTCACCTCTCCTTCCTGGATGTCCTTTGACCCTTAGATGGAGGAGCTATATTGGATTTGTATCAACTGGGAGCAAGAAACCCACAGTCGCATATTCTCTGCATTTGACCAGTTATAGGGCTATGTTAGAACCTTTGTGTGCTGTAACAAAGAACCTCCTTTGATGATGGGTAAGAGTTAGACTTATCTGTAGATTCAAGTTTCTTCTGTCCTTTTTATTTGTCTTCAAAGGTCCTGATTCTTTCACACATTTTGTTAACGTCCTAGTCTATATATTGAATTAATTTTATAACTTTTCCATGTCTTGGATCAAATTCTTATGTATTTGATTCTGCTAATTGGTCTTTGGAACCTTTTCAAATGTCCTGTGAACTCTTTCTCCAGCAGCTTAGCTTTGTCATCATCTTCGTTTTCTAGTGTTGAGAGGCTGTCAGCTTGTGACTTTGTAATAATGGAGGTGTGTCACATGTTTGTGTGTATGTGTGTTGCGTTGTGCTTTCTGATCCAGTGGAGTCTATCCTACTTCTGCTTTATTGCTTCTCCACCCTTTCCAACTATTTCTGTTTGTTCTGTTTTATGTAAATCCTACTAGTTGACCTTCCTTCCTTGTCTTTATGTTTAGCAGGAAAGTTGACTGCAATAACAGTCATGATGGTATGACAAAGTCAATGTTAACAGCAGAGGAAATGTCTGTCTATAAGCACACTATGCCTGAAAATCAGAACACACTTATGTCTTTTCATAGTGTCCAAATGTATTAAGATAACAATAAATTCACCAAGTAGGATGGTTTCAAAGGCAGTAATTTGTCTGATAATCCTACTTTTCTTGGCAGTATGGACAAGGGGAGCATGGATTATTTTATCGTAGCCTTTCTTATTAATAACAAGTCTCATATCACATCTCATACAATGACTCTCTCTCTCTGTCTCTCTCTGTCTTTCTCTCTCTCTCTCTCTCTCTCTCTCTCTCTCTCTCTCTGTGTGTGTGTGTGTGTGTGTGTGTGTGTGTGTGTGTGTGTATGAGTGTGTTGAGTGGGATAGCAAAGGTTAAAGAGGCTGCACCAGAGTTTTAAGAGGTTTCAGAATGATATCTCTTTAGGATGATAACAATGTACATAGAGTCTCTCTTGATAAGGTAAGGGATCAAAGTTAGCTGTAGGGAAGAAACAGCTGCTCTTATAGACTGCTGCAGAGTCAAGGTAGAGAGTAACCCTGCAGAGATGTGGCTAGCGGCCACATGAAAGGGGAGGAGCAGGTCTAGAGCAGGACTGTGTGGGAAGATGGACAGCAGATGCAAAGAGATGAACAGGAGGATAGGCAAATGGCAGTGAAATAGGCCGTGTCAACAAAGGAGGCCAAGGACTGAGCCTGTGTTCCTTGATGCACATGCTAGGTGTCAGATGACAAGTTGATGGAGGCTATGGACATTGTAGTAGTGTATGTCTACCTATTTCAGGGTACAAATGAAGGGGTTATACTTGTTCCTCAATCTAGTGTGTCTGATAAATTCTTGGGCTTCCTATCTCTGGTATGACATTAATATGCCTACAGTCTTAATTCACCCTGATAAATTTATGTGGCAGCACCTTTTCTACTCCTTGGAATAAGTTGTTTATCAGTCTGGGCTACATGGGTGTTACTGGATAGATGGTATTGTTTGTGGATCCACTCAAGTCCACAGTCATCCCTGCCCCCTCGCCACAAAATGGAGTAAAAACTGCTATAAAGTAGAGTCTCCAAGGGAAAAGCACCAGGAAAAAGCATAAATTTACACAATATGGAGTAACTCAGTGCAGGGCACAGCCTGATCTCAACAACTGTTTTCTTGACTGTTCCTTGTGAACTTACAAAAGATTTATTAATTTTTATTTTATGTGTCTGCGTGTTTTGCCTGCATATGTGTATGTGCACCACATGTGTGCCTGCTGCCTGCAGAGTTTAGAAGAGGCATCAGATCCCCTGAAACTGGAGCTATGGATGGTTGTGAGTCACTCTGTGAGTGTGGGGAACGGAACCCAGGTCCTCTGTCTGAGCAACAAGGGCTCTTCCATGGAG
Source organism: Onychomys torridus (assembly GCF_903995425.1). Classification (NCBI taxonomy): domain Eukaryota; kingdom Metazoa; phylum Chordata; class Mammalia; order Rodentia; family Cricetidae; genus Onychomys; species Onychomys torridus. The sequence continues at coordinate 52,243,549 of NC_050447.1, forward strand.
ACATCTCTCTAGCCACACATGCAGTGCCCCTGGAGATCTGTATACAGACATGCTAGAGTCCTGTTTATCAGTTTGAGAGATTCCATCTTGACATGTGGAGTCCTACTGTCGAGTATCACCTGCTCTGTGGTTTCCAGAGTGCAATTCACAAAGTCCCAACTCAGTATCAATTCTTATGAGGTGATCTCTGCTCCAGTGGCCACCAGGGCCATCCTGTTTGCAGTCACCTCATCTTTGATCTCAAGTCTTATGTTCAGGTCCTCTCAGTGCCACCTGCCCCACCCCTCTGAGTCTAGATGCTCCCATTCCTGGCTCTATATTCTGCCACTGCTGCTACCACCTCACGTTCCTCCCTTCTAGATGCACAGTGTTTTCTTAACCGCTTATCTAGCTACTGCTGATATAACTATTGTGAACAACACTATGATAAGCATGGGTTTGAAGCTTTTTCTATTTATTGTTCATTGGCTGATACTGTTTAAGGCCTATGGATGAGGAGGGGGAATAAGGGTTTGGGATGGAGCAGATGTAAATTTACTTGTATTTGAAATGAACTCAACAAGATACCAGAATGTTTTCAAGTTCAAAATTTGGGTAGAGTGTCAGTCACTTTATTTTCTGTATTTCCAATATTTAAAGCATTTCAAAACATTTTAATTTAAAAATTAAAATCAATAAGAAAAGAAGACAGAATTGTGATAATAAGAACTTCTTCTACCAAATGATTCTTCTTCTAAAGCCAACTAAACTTTTTATTTCTGGAACCCCCCAGTCTTGAGAGCTTTAAATGTTCTAGTGTTGTAATCAGCTATCCTCCAGTTCCTGACTCAGAGTCCTGGGTGACCACATCTGTTTTTTTTTTTTTACTTCATACCATCAGTGTATCCAGGCCTTCACTCTTCTTTCCCATCTGAGGTCTCTGTATAGACACACAGAACATGTATTGAACTCAACTGCTCAAAATAGAGCTCTGACTTCCCCCACAGTATTTTCTATATCACAATCACTAACATCACCATCCCATAATACCTACCACAGCACCAGTTTCAATCTTCCTCAGCTCCTTTCTTACTCTCCTTTTCCATAAGCAAGCTTTTTTTTTTTTTTTTTTTATCATATCCAACTGCTTCGAATTTCAGAGTCCAAGGTGAGGCTGGAAAAGTGTCTTCACACTCTGGTCCCAGACTCTATCTCAAAGCCCCTCCATTAACAACAGTCACTCCCAACAGTAACCTTCCTTCTTTCCCACAAGCCACCACCATCTCTTTTGAAAAGGATTACTTTAAAACACCAACTCTACCACTGAGGAGCTTCCACGGGCTTCTACGTACTTTCAACCCAGAGAAAGCCCTTTCAGCAGTCTGTGGAATGCTCATTAGCAGGTCATCTTCCACTCCTACGCCTGTATTTTCTGTGCACTAGTTCCAAGATCTTTCAGAGCATCAACTTACCTGTCCCGTGGTCATGTCCAAGATGACTGCCATCTTGTGTATACTGTTGCTATTGCCTCTCCTTAGAGCCTTTCTACTTAGATATTTTGCTTCCTTCCTTTACTGCTCATATTTTAGCATCCCTGACCATCCCATCTACTATTATAGACTGTTGTTTCCTTTTGCTTTGCCTAGACTCATCTCTCTAGGACAATGATTGACCCCTATTGGATATTTCATATATGTTAAAACAAACAAAGAATAATCTCAGTGTCATAAAAAGTAGTACACAAACAAAAAGTGTGTGCCAATGCCCAAACAGGGCTCTCAAGCACACTTGGACAGGGAGGGCACATCGATTTTGTTCTAACAGATGCAGTGATTGTCTTTTCAGTATCCACTGGGCTTTGACAACACAATCTTTCTCAATTGGCTAGTTTGAAAAGAATTGGTACAAAGGAAATGAAGGAAAGAGTGAAGGAGTTGGATGCTTAAGATCCCAGAATGCAGCAGGGCCTTTGTGTAAGCAAAAGTTTTACCAAGTGTGGTACAGGTGTGGTTTAAAACATTTGCATAAAGATTTTACAGAGTTGGGGAGATAAAGATATTTGAATTCCCTGTCTTAAACAAAAGTTCTACAGTGTTTGACAGAAAAAATATAATATCCAATGTTTCTTATGTATATATTGGTTCAAAAGCATATTAATACTAGTTAATGATCATCTACTCATAAGCATTCACAAATACATTAATTTCTCAGGAGAAATCCCAGAGATGCAGAATTATTTTCTTCTTTCCTTTACCAGAGACCCTCTTAGTCACATCTGAATAATAATTTCATCTTTATAAATACTCAGAGATGTCAACATTTTCTGAATTTTAGAGTTGAGAAGATGGGACCTTTCACAAGGTTAAATGTGTTTTCAAACCACAATTTTCTGTAAGCTATAGTGCATACTCAGGCTTCCTTCACACCAGTCTTTGCTCTTAATAATATTTATCTCTCCTCTCTAAAATTTGCACATTCAATTTCTCCCAATGACCTGTAACCTTTCAACATCAATGATTTGACTTACAGTTTTCAATGTCTGGTGAGTAACTCTGTCTTCTCCCCTCTCCTTATTCCCTCTTTCTGATCTAGGAACTTTCCCTTTTCTTCACTGCTTATGCCTGCTGTAGTCTCAGAGGGACAATAGACTTCCTGGGCCACCCAGAAGTTGGACATTAAGAGAGCAGGTTAGGTCAGAGAGATCAAGCCTGGGAACAGTTCGTGCTGGAAGACTGTGGATGCCCCACTCATGGATAGGTTTGTTTCCTAGGATTTTTTAGAAGATTGTCATGTGAAATCTTAAATTCATGTCCCCATAGAAACAATATTATCAATGATAGATAGAGTCTTGGGGGCAATGAGAAGCCTTGTATAATGCACATGTCCAAATAAGATACTACTAGATAATCTTAGAATTCCTAGAATTCACATGGATTCTGAGGAAAAGTACTTTTTGTTCCAACTGAGGAAATTAAGACATATTCTTTACTTCCAGATTCTATTTCTCTTTCTATTTGTATGTGAGAGTCTCCCTACTCTTCACTCTCAATTTAACCCAATGTCAACACAGCTGCTTGTGTATTCCTAGGGTAATGGAGCCAGTAGAGGAAGGAATTTTGCATGACTCTCATGTTGGCGAGCAGGGATAATGGGAGTTCCTGCGATATGTAGTCTATTGTTAGTCTGATAGGACTGTGGTCTAGGTACTTATAAAAGTCACTCTGGTTTAGAGCAACAGTGAATGTTGGATGGGACACTGTATAATGAGAAGTCAGAAAAATTAAAGAATATAAGCAATAAGAAATTATTTACCATACCTGAAAAGGGCCTCATTGTGCAGAGGTGTGGGTGTGCCAAAGTATATCCTGTTATCTGTGGCAATGCAGCTGAAGAGAAGTATCCAGAAATATAATCTTGCAACCTTGAGCCTTGATCTCTTTTCTTATTTGAGAGAGTCCAGGTTAAAAGAGTTTTGTCACCCTTTAATATTAATTAAAAATTACTCTCCATTCTATAGTGCCAGTGTGTGTATCAAATGTGATATGATGGCCAAAACATTATTTCTCTCATTTAATGCTTATTAGTTAAGTTAGAATTATATAATGGAACACATACTCTCTAAAAACTAATACTAATACCAATAGCTAACATAGTGATAATTACAAATTCTATGTCTTCACTCAAAAACCCAAAACTACTTCTGCTAACAAAGGACTATCTAAAATATATTGCAGCCCAGACATTCCACTAGTCCAAGGTTTCATTTTTTCTGGCCATTTCCATCTCTGGTTTTCCATGTCTGCTTACTACTCACATACTCAGCCTCTCATTAGTCCATCAGCCCCGACCTTGATGTAGAGTCTCCTTTTAGAAGAATTTACTTTTCTAGCAACCCATTCTTCTTTATTGTCCCATTGGAAGGAAATCCAATAAAGACTCTTTTAGGAGTTTTCTTAATACTAGGGCTGGTGATCTGACTAAGTGTGGAGAAGATCTTGCTGCACAGGTCTGGAGACCTGAGCTTGATACCCAGAACCTATATGAAGATGACATTTCCTCTACAATGTTGTACACTGACCTCCACACACATACTATGGCATGCATACCTACACATATTATACACAAACCCACAATAACAATAATTGTAATAAAAGTTTATAAAAGAAACTGTCCTGATAATCAAATAAATTTTATTTTAGTTGCAAATTCTTTTTTTTTTTTTCCAAGACAGGGTTTCTCTGTGTAGCTTTGTGCCTTTCCTGGAACTCAGTTGGTAGCCCAGGCTGGCCTTGAACTCACAGAGATCTGCCTGCCTCTGCCTCCCAAGTGCTGGGATTAGGGGCATGTGCCACCACCGCCCGGCTAGTTGCAAATTCTTAAAAAGAGAAAATATTTTTATCTGAACTCCAAATTAAACATTACTGTGTTGACATTCTTTTTTTTTTTAAAATAAGATTCAGAACATCAGAAGAGGCATTGATAACCAAAAGAAAGCTAACCCATGTACCAAAATTAAGAACTGTGTACTGGATGCTCATAACACATATGATTTATATTCTTCCTTGAGCTAGATATTATATCTCTACTTTTATAGAAAAAATTCCTAAGATGTCTTTCGTAAACACACCAGTTTATTTGGAGTAGTCTTTTAAACCAAAATCTTCCAATCTGGCTAGTATGAACCAGTGTCCCATGTAATTGAAGCATTTCATATACTCCTTATAATAAGGTCTCTGTGAAATGACCCACCAACACACTTTTGAACACCTCTGATGATGATAAAGACATCAACCCTGTTGATTCTGTATTGGATGCAAAATTGTAGCCTCCTATGTAACTGACAAAATTTTAGCAAAGACAGCCAATTGTATGTCCTTTAAAACCTCTTATCCACCCCCTAGCCCCAGCTTAAAACCAGCAGAGTATGGATACAACCATCCATACTTCAGTCCATCTTTACTAGGGTGGATTCCTCACTTCTCTGTTATAGTCATAGAGACATACCTATGAATCTCAATTTTATTGAACTTACTAAATTATACTTCATCTTTCCCAGAAAGTTAAAAAGCAGACAATGAAAAAAATTTTAATTTAAAATGACAAGAACACTTTCACACCACAAAAGAGAATTCATCCACATAGGAGACGACTATAGGCAATAAAGTTTTAGCACCCATAAAGGGCAGTCTTAGTGTCTCATAGTGAAACAATACTGAGAAAAATTTGCAGTGGTTCTATTGATTGCCAAACAATAATAAAGGGTGGAGTCTTGCCTAACTGAATTGTGAGTGCTGCTTGCCACAGCCCTTCACCTAATGGAAACCCCTTCATAATATCTGGAGGAAAGGGGAACTCAGCACTCCAAATGCTGCCTCCACTATGGTCCAGCTGGGATGCTTCAGATTCAGATCTCATATGGACTCTTTCAGCCCATGAACAAAGAAAAGTTTTAGCACCTGACCTCAGATCAGTGACTAGTCATTAATGAGGAGCATGAGCAACATCTGGGAAAGGAAATGTTCTCGAGAAGTATTCATAATTTTTCTTAATGTTTCTCTCAAAGGGAAAATGTTTTGTAAAGATGATTTCACTTTTAAAAATACAATGGAATTTAGGAGTATAAAACAGGGGATCTGGAGAAAGTAGGTAATACATGTACCAATACAAGTTAAAATGACAAAGCACTGAGCAGGCTGTCTTCTCCAAAGAAGAGTCCTTTAATAGAAGTAAATTAAGCCAGCATTTACTTTTCATGTAAGGAACTTTACATCACAAAAGAACTGTCTTTGGGTTATCAATGATTCTTCTGATGTTCTGAATCTTATATTAAAAAAAAGAATGTCAACACAGTAATGTTTATTTTGGAGTTCAGATAAAAATATTTTCTCTTTGTAAGAATTTACAACTAAAACAAAATTTATTTGATTATCAGGACAGTTTCTTTTATAAACTTTTATTACAATTATTGTTATTGTTATTGTGGGTTTATATATAATATACACATGCCATAGTATGTGTGTGGAGGTCAGTGGACAACATTGTAGAGTCAATGTCATCTTTATATGGGTTCTGGGTATCAAGCTCAGGTCTCCAGGCCTGTGCAGCAAGATCTTCTCCACACTTAGTCAGATCACCAGCCCTAGTATTAAGAAAACTTCTAAAAGAGAATTTATTGGATTTCCTTCCAATGGGACAACAAAGGAGAATGGGATGCTAGAAAAATAAGTTCCTTGTTGAATAAGAATGGTAAAGGCGAGTATCTCTGCCTTGTTCTTAATCCTAGAGGGAGTATTTTCTTTTATGGTGAGTAGGATGGTACCTCGTAGGTTTTACTACTCTATTTTCTTAACTTTTTTTCTTTTTATAAACTTGAGAAAGTGCCCTCGATTCCTATTTTTTTACACTAGATGCTGAAATATTTTTAATATATTGAAATGAGCGTGAAACTTTTCTCCCTAGCCTATTGATATGGTAGATTGTAGTGGTTGATTTTGGTATGCTCAATCAGATTCACATAATTTGGATGAATTCCATTTAATCATGGAATACACTTCTTTTTGTATATGTATTGTTCACACATTGAAATTTCCAAGATGAGCAGAGTGACTACAAAGTAGAATACAAAATTACATGATGAAGGAGAGGGGTCTAGCCTGTGTTTTTGTTTTACTGGCTTGTATACCTTAAAATTCATTTGTTGACATTACTTTTACATTGTTTAATGTAACTATATTTAAATATAGGGTCTTTAAATATGTAATTAAATTAAGTGAAGCAATTATGGTGACATCTAATATGGAATGACTAAAGCCATGGTAAGAAGAACATACTTTTACAGACAGACACAGCAGAAAGACAAGGGAAGTAACACTGAGGAGATAGCCACGTATAAATCAAAGAGAGATCTGAAAGAGTCTAACTTTACCAATACTTTGGAATTTAAGACCATAGAACCATTAGAAAACCTCTCTTATTTGAGGCATCCATATTGTAGGGACTTACCTCAGAAACTGGTAAAGGTTTTAATGGTTTTTAAGGAATAAGGGCTGAGGTGTAGCATTCTGTGCACATAAGGGCTGGTATTCATGTGTCCTGAACTTTTTACTGGGACCCAAACAAGTCAAATATAATCTTTCCTAAGAGGTTGCTTCTGTGTAGACAAGGACAAGGTGTGGATGTGAGTATACTGCAGCAGTAGTTAAGCAACAGCAATGGGATTAAACTCTTGGGCAGATTTCCATTCATTTATGTTTATGGAGATTTGTTTTGTGATCCAGGATATGGTTGGTCACTCTTAGTGAATTTTATATGGAGACCTTCCAAAGTCTCTTTGCTTTTGCTGACTGATTGTGCTGTTCATTTCTTCTATACAATGCTGGTTTCTGACTAGTAATTCTTTTCTTTGCAACATGGTATGTTGAAGAGTTTTGTAATCTTTCCTTTATTCTCATGGTGCTATCAGCTTTTACTTTTTTGAACTTGAAAGTCTGTTGTTCTATTGTAGGATGTGTGCACATTTAGGAGTTACGTTATTATCATCAGATCAATCAGCCTTAGAAGTCTGCTCTATAATCACTTGATTTATATCTATCAGTGTTATATGATATAATATCTTTCAGCCTTTTATTTTTATGTTACTTGTTAAATTCAAGATTTTTTTTTCTGGGCAGCATATTTTTATCCTTTGTGATAAGCTCTGTTTTAGAGATCAGAGGACAACTTACAAGAATAAGTTCCCTTCTTCAACTCTGTGGGTTCCTGACATCCAGATCAGGTTTATCAGGCTTGAAGACAAGCGCCTTTATCTCCTAGGCCATCACACTGGCCCTGTTTTAGTACTTTTAAAGCATGCTGCTTCTGCTCTCCATGGTTTCTGATAGGAACTGACACCATTCAAATTGTTCACTCCCCCCTGGATAGACTGCTGCTTTTTACTCTTGCCTTTAAAGGCTTTCTTTTGTTTTCAAATGTTAATTATGACTCCTATCAGCATTGATTTCTCAAGATTGATCCCATTTGAAGTTTGTTTACTTGCTGCAATGTTGCATTCATTTTTTTTTCACCAAATTTGGGGAACTTTTCAACTGTAAATTTTGCAGTCCCACTTTCCCTCTCTTCATCTTCTGATACTCCTGTGACATGTATGATATGCTAGTTTTCTTTCCCAACTACACAGGAAGAGACACATGTTTAATATTGTAAACATGATTAAAAACAACAACAAAAGACATGTGGCTGGGAAAATTATATAAATGGGGAATCTATTACCCTTGTTTAGCTAAGGTGACATGTTGCCAAATTGCCTTTGAAATATCTGTATCTCTATCAACAGACAATTGATTCTCTAGCTGTAATTGGAGAAGGTTCTCTGTAGATGTAACAGTCTTTTTAAATAGAAACACAGAGCGAAATGCAGAGTTAAAAGCCCAAGAGGTCAGAGCAGTAGTTAAGAGCTGATACTGAAAAACCTTTCTTACCCTTTGCTGCCACTGTTGTCCTTTCCCTCAGAAAGAGACCTACTTCCTGTGTTTCTGTCTTTTTATTGACTTTCTGTTCTGCCTTCTCATTGGTTGTAAACCCAACCACATGACCTCCTTGTTACTGCTTGTCTACACAGACTTCCAAGTCTTCTATGGGTGGCATTGAGATTAAAGGCATGTGTCTCCATGCTGGCTGTATCCTTGAACACACAGAGATCTGCCTGTCATATGATCTGGATTAAAGGTGTTCACCACCACCACCTAGCTTCTGCTATGGCTTGCTATTAGCTCTGACCCCCAGGAAACTTTATTTATTAACATACAAGTAAAATCACATTTCAGTACAAATAAAATATCACCATAGTTCTCTTTGTAGTGAACAGTGGTGAATGCAGAAATTCATCATTGTTCTAAATGCTGAGAACAAGTGACAGTTGAATGCTTAGCCCTAAGACAGTTATACCTCATCCTAAACCTCAAGGAACAGTATGGAAAAGGAGGTGAAAAGAATGAATGAACTCAAAGATAGGAAGAGGGGCTGCAGATACATCCTTCTGGGCAGGATGCAGCCATTGTAGTCATGATCTCACAGCAGCTGTAAAGAACCTACACAAGACTGACCCTGTAAACTATCAGCCATGGACCAGGCAAAGGGTCATGCTGAATTAGTAGATACTGTTAGATCTGGGAGAAGGAGATTCAGTGTCTTTAGTGTATACACATTGGTGAAACTATTGGGTTCCAATAGACAGTTCCAAGCCCATGGGCACACAGTAGGCCCTGGTTAAACTTAGTAGGTCACAAAACAAAACAAAACAGCATGAATGTAGAAAGATCCTTGTAGGAAGGGCATAGAGCAGACAGGGTGGAGAGGAAAAGAAGAAAGGTGGGATGAGAGTAATTTAATTGATAAAAACTAAAATTAACAGCTTTATTGTTGTTAACCTAGATACTTCTGAATCTCCTTTAGCTTTTTGTCAGCTGCTTTCTCTCTGTTATATTGACAAATTTGATTGATTTGTCCTCAGATTTTCTATCTGCTTTAATCTTGACTTTTTTGGCCTGTCTATTTTTTTTATATATTTTATGTGATAATTTGTTTGAGAAATTTGTATCAGAGTACTATATTTGCCCCATTTCACCCTTCCCTCTCCCCTTTCCAACCTCTCATGTGTCCCCTGCTTACTCCCTTTCAAATTGAGGACCCCCTTTATAAAAAAATTCATATGCATATGCAAATACAACTTGCTGAGTGTACTTAGTGTTGTTGTATGTGTATGTGTTTAGGGGTCACTGCTTGGGATTAGATTTTCTGTCAAGGTCTTATTCCTGGAGAAAACTGATTCTTCCTTTCTTAGCAGCCATCAAATGCCTATAGCTCCTCATTTATGTGTGGGGCCTTGGGAGATCCCCCAGCCCAAATCCATGTTGGGGTGTCATTTGGTTTTGCTATTGTGCAGGTTTTGTTTGGGTGACAATATTGTTAAGATCTTATGGGTGCAACACTCTGTCATACTTAGAAGACACGATCACATACTAGGCTCTTACCCCTCTTCCACGATGTTCTCTGAGGTTTATATGTAGGGATAGTTTTGTAGATGTATCATTTGGGAATGGGCACCCCACTGTCCATTGTTCTCTACATTTTGAGCAGTTGTGTATTTTTGTGATGGTTTCCACCTGCTGAGCATGAGGGGAAGGTCATACTTACTGAGAGTGTAAAGGTAGGTGTTTAGAATGCACTTGGGAATTATACTGGTCTAGAGAAGTAGCAAGGGTATATATTTTCTCCTCTAGGGTTCACAACCACACCAGCCACAGGTAGTTGGCTAGATTTACAGTATCAGGTGTTAATTCCTTCCTTTGGGTGGGCATTAAGTATATGGATGTTGCTTACTACCAAGGTATGTGCCACTATTGCACACGTGGGGGTATCTTACCTGGCTGTCACTGTTGTGGTTCATTGGCTTCACAGTTGGATAGGAATTGTGATTATTTTTCTCCATTGACAGCTTGCATAATTCTTGCAGATCCTCTGAGAGTTCCTCAGGCAGTTGGCTTATGGGTTAGATCCAGCTCAAGTCTTCAAAGTCATGTGTACAAAATGGGTGGTGTTTTCAACAATAAAGTCTTATGTTCGTTTTCTGTGAGGCAACCAAGGGCAATGGCAATAGCCTATAACTTTTTGGAAGTCCTGGAGTCCCTTGGCTAATAACTTGAAAAGAACTCTCATGAAAGTTTAGCTAGGTAGTCTATGACTTTTTGGAAGTACATTTTAACCACCAAATAGCATAAATTATGTGTATAAATAGATAGATAGAAATAGATAGATTAGATATAAATTTTAAGTAAACATAAAATAACATCTTCTTATGGCTTTTTAGTAATCCTTATTGTTCTTGATCCTCCCTCTTTTTCTAAACATTAATATTACCTCTTCAACATTGAAGACTGGGCATTTCTGAAGAGACTGAGAAATAAACTAGAAAATGGAAAGACATTCAATGCTCACAGATAAGTAGAACTAATATTTTTTAAAATGACCATGATACCGAACAGAATTTACAGGTTTAATGCAATTCTAAACAAAATCTCTGTGACAGTCTTCAGAGAAATAGGGAAAATAAGTCCTATCATTCATACCAAACTGTGAAAGAGCCCAGATAGCCAAAACAATCCTCAGCAAAACAAAGCTTCTTGAAGGATTATCCTTCTGGATTTCAAGCTATATCATTTTCACTCATTTGCGAAACCTATCAGTGTGTTTGTAGAGGGGTAGGGATGCTGGTTGAATTTATGGTTCCATAATTCCCACTTAGATATTTTAATTATTTTTGGTTAAGATTTCCTAATTTTCCATTTGTTTCAAGAGAATTCATAATTGCTTGCAAAGCGTGTTTATGATGGTTGATTGAAAATCTTTGTCACATAGCTCCAAGACTATTAGTTTTGGCATTGATATCCATTAGCTGTCTTTTCTCACTCAAGTTGTGATTTTCCTGGATGAGGAGTTTTAACTGTATTTAGGATATTATGAGATATTTGGATATTATGAAACTCTAGACATTATTCAGACTTCTTGACCCAACTGAAATTACTTGGCCATGCAAGTAGAATTTTTTCCCACTGGTGTTTGGCTCAAGTATGGCAGGTGTTGTCAAAAAGATTTGTGCATCTTTTTGGTATTCTGTTTCCTGGTGTTCTGGATAAGAGGAACAGGCTTTTCTTGGCATTTGCCTTCAGATGCTTCTAGCCAAGAGGGTTTTATGTTCTCCTGGAAGCAACAAAAGCCACAAGAACCCTGAACAATGCTCTTTCTCTAGTCCTGGCGTCCCTTGGCAGTGTAACACCTCCTTTCCACCTCTAAGGACTTCCATAAGCTCTATTACCTGTCGAGCAAATTTGGCTATAAGTGGGAGGCTCTGGGCAGAATGGAGTTGTTCGATTTTTGCCAAAACTGCAAGTCTAAGATATTGTGTTTTATTTAATAGTTTGTTTATATTTGCTTTTCTATCTCAGTAATATTTTTTGACATTCTTGCACAAAATCAGGTAAGTCCAATTGCCAAAGATTTTGATTTAGTTGCTATTTGGAAAGCTCTGGAATACACATTTTGCTTGCTTGTTTGTTTGTTTGTTTGGTATAAGCAAGCTGGAAATTTGAGACAAGAAGCCTTTTATTTATATATTAATAAATACCAAAGGCAACAAGGCATCTACCTTCCTTTTAGTAAGCTGTTTTCAACAATAAAGAGTGGAGAAAACCATTGTGGTGCTGACATACTCTAGAATCATCAGGGAAGAAGGAACTTTAGTAGAGGAAATGTGTCCTTCAGATTGACCCATAGACAAACCAATGATTGATGTGGAAAAGCATAGCCTTCTATGGGTGGTGCCTCCTTTGGCAGGTGGTCTTGACTATAAGAAAGCAGACTGAAAACCACATGGAGGAAGCCAGTAAGTAGCATCTTACCATGGTTTCTGTTTCATTTCCTGCCTTCAAGTTTCTGCTTTGAGTTACCAACTTGACTTCTCTTCAAGATGGACTATAAGCAGTAAGCTAATAAGCCCTTTCCTCCCCAAGTGCTTTTGATCACGATGTGTGCTGCATAGTTGTTTTTTTAATATCTACTTGACCCAAGCTAAAGTCATCTGAGAGGAGGGACTCTCAATTAAGAAAATGCCTCCAAAGACTGGGTTGTAGGCAGGCCTATAGGCATTTTTTAAATTAATGGTTGATAGGGGAGATATCCAGGCTATTGTTGGTAGTATCAGCTCTTGGCTGGTGGTCCTGGGTTCTATAAGAAAGCAAGCAAAGCAAGCTATAAAAAGCAACCCAGTAAGCAGCACCCCTCCATGGCCTCTACACCAGCTCCAGCCTCCAGATTCCTGCCCTGTTTGAGTTTCTGTCCTGATTTACTTCAGTGATGGACTATGATGTGGAAGTATAAGCCAAGTAAACCCTTTCTTCACCAAGTTGCTTTGCTCATGGTGATCTATCACAGAAATAGTGACCGTAGCTAAGACTGCTACAGCAGTAGTAAGCAAACTAAGACAACTGTCAAAACTTCAAAAAAATTAAAGATGTTCGTCTTTCAAGATTTGCCCCAGAAGATGCCCTGGACATTCTGTCAATCCTTTGTGGGATTGACAATACCTTCACTGTCACATCATTGAGCCAGACATTCACTTCAGAGTAACCTCATGTGTACTTGGGAGTTTGCCCCATAGGAAATAAAATTGTGTTTATTTGTAAATAAATATATACATATATCATTTATTTGGAATTTTTAGTTATAACAACAACTCTTTTTATGGATTGATTATAGAAAATACTTTATATCATACCCTTTCACAATATGGAACAAAAGCATTCAGAGGAAGTATAATCCAAGGAAGACTTTTTTTTTATAATGGGTAGACATTTTTCTTTTGTGAGAAGTGAAGTCTCATGTGGGAACCTAATTAGAATATTTCTTATTTAAATACTACTTTGTTAATGAAAAAGTAAGTTATGTTTGCAGGTAAAGTTTTCTGTTGATTTATTTGACAAATTATCTCTGGCTTTTACTTTTCAAGAACTGCCTGACTGTTGAAAAACTATACATTATTACGTGGACCAAGTCTTATTTATTTATTTGTCTGTTTGCTTACATATTTATTGTAAGGAGGAGTCCAGAGACCAACCTCAGATGTTATCTTCAGGAGCCATTCTTGGTTTTGGAGATAATGTTTTTAGGACTTGGTGCCCACTGATCAGGACAAACTGACTGGTCTGGGAATCTTAGCAACCTACCTTTTCCCACCATCCCTGCAGTGGGATTCCCCGGGCACAACAGTATGACAGGCTTTTTCACATAGGTGCTTCTGACTGAATTAAGGTTCTCTGGTTGTATAATAAACACTTTAGCATTTTACAATCTCCAATCTGTAGGAAATGCTTTGTCTTTTGATTTGATGAATACCTGAGCTTCAAGATCCAAGAATAGTAACATTTTGTTTGGGACTCGTCATTTAGAATATATGATCTTATTGATGGGATCTGATTAACTGAGGTTTACCTTTGTGCTATCTTTAAAAAAAAATCCTGAAAAAAACCTATTGCTTAAATTATGATTACACAGTAAATGTTTTGAATACTCCTAAAAATTATCGAGTTCAAACCTAGATCAAGGACCCTGTGGAGGCAAACTGACTTACTGTTTATAATCCATTTTTGTATGCTAGCAAAGTAAATTTCTTTTAATTTAACAACACAACTTTGGCCTACTTTCATTTCATTTCCTGTCTTTCATTTACTTAAGCTATCTTGTTGCTCAGCCAGGCAAAATTAGTGAAGTTCAGTGTACAATGTACACCTTCCCAGCTAGCCTGGGTTAAAGACAGCCAGGTCTGAACTGGGTAGAAGAAGAACCTGAGTTTGTAGTACTAGAAAGTGTGCAAGAGGAAGCCGACTATGTGGATATTTAATTAGTGTATTAAAAATGACCATGTTCATATTTATGATGAAATTATGAAAACAAAATTAACATTTCATATTTTCAATGTTAATTAGGCCCTTTTCACCTATATTAAATGACTTAAATAATTTGAAAGAAAATAGGAAAGAATAACAATGGAGTTAATATGAAAGGCAGTTAGCAGGGTTCTTTGAAAGCATCAAAGTAGTTAATAAAAGGGCTGTAAAAAAGAAACAATAAAACATCAGTGCTTTTATACACAACAGATATGTATTATTATCATTATTATATGAGATTCACAACAGTCATTGGCAAAGAGAAACTTTGAAAAATAATGTGTAATTATAAAAATTTTCTCATAAAATAAAATTATTATTGTTTTCCAAGTATAAAAAAGAATAGTCAATAAAAAACAATCTGAAGTGAGTTGGGTAGATGGTTCGGTACCTAAAGGCACCTGCCACCAGTTTTGTTAAATCCATAGGACATATGGCAGAATCAGAGAACTCTCACAATTTCTAACTTTCACACACATATACACCCTGACATACATTCAGCTCTGCTTACATACACATATGTGCATACCCAACAAAATAAGTACCTTCAATTTAATTAAAAACAATTTATGTCCTTTTAAGAAGAAATAATGAACATTCAGAAAGGCAAGCTTATGGCTAGGGATGTAGCTGAGTAGTAACATGCCTAGAAGATATAAGGTCCATACTGTAATCCCCTTACTGTGAAAAAAAAAAAAAAGAGTAGCCCATCTTACAGTAGAGATTTCATAGTGTTTTCCTGAGACATATTACATATTATTTTCATAACAAAAGTTACTGCCTAAGCACTAAATCCACATAAAATTTGTTATTAATCAATATCCAGATCCAAAAAAAAATTCTTTATGTGAATAGAAATCTCACATTTTACTATCTTATTTCCTTCAGAAAATAAGGAGTTCTGTCTTTTTGTTCATCCAATCAGCAAACAATGAGCATCCTAATGTGCCAATTTCTGGACAAAGAGCATAAAGAAAATAGGGTCTTTCCCTTATGGACTCTATACAATGAATGTCTGCATTAAAAATTCCATAAATCTGTTATGATACTTGATCGTACATTGAAATGTATCTCCACTGAAGCGTGGCAGAAACACAAGTTGTACAGTTGTATATATCAAATGAAATGAGAAAAAAAAAACACATTGTTTACTTGGTCCTATTTGGGTTCATAGTAATAAAATACTTAATCTTGTTTTTTATTCTGTTTGGTGGGACTATTTTTCTAGAATCTAGAGGTCTGAAATTATCAACATACTGAGCTTCATTGTTTTAGACACCAGAGAAATACATTCAAAGCTTAAGTTAAATCAGTCATTCTTTGTCTTTCAGAAAATATTTTTTTTTAAGGAAAGCTGGCCAAGATTCCTCACTATTATGACATTTATAATCTTGCCAAAGGAAGAATATAAAAATGGTAGATTTGTTAAAAGTATAAGAATCATGACCTAATGAGGGCAAATATGTGGTGGGACAGAGTGGCAGTTGTCCTGTGTGGATGTCACTGGAGCATTAACTTGGTCTCTTTGATTGATCTGACAAGACCCAGCCTACTGTTGTGGCACCATCAGAGGGTTCTGAACTGTGCAATAGCAAGAAACAGCTGGGAACGAGCAGCAAGGGTTTATGGAGGAAGTAATTTCTCTCTGCTCTTGACTGTGAGTGCCATGTGACTAGCTGCTTGAAGCCTGTGCCACTGTGACTTCTCTACTGTGATGGACTGTAATCTGGAGTTGTGAGCTACTTAGCTCCCCTAAGTTTCTGTTCTAACACCGTTTGTTACAGCAACTGAAAGGAAACAAGGAAAAACATGCAGTGGTTACGATAGGTCTGCTTAGAAGATCTGAAGGACAGGAGTGAAAGGTTCAAGGCTGTTTCAGGAAGGACAGTGTTCCATGCAGAGAAAACAGTGGGCAAAGACAGAAGTATACTGTGAAGAGCTAGTTGTCCATGTGGGTACACAAAGTAGGGAGGGCATGGAAAAGAGACATCAAGGGAAGCTGTGTGGGTGAGGTAGGACCTATAGCCCATTGTTAAAGACTAAAATAAGAAAGACTTCACAAGACCTTGAGTAGAAGAATGAGATTATTGGAGTTAATTATTTAAATGATGATTCTTCCACTTTCCTTGTTGAGAATGCACTTGGCATGAAGCCCTTACGTACAAATCCAAGCAAGAGGTAGTGGTAACTACAGCAGGTTTGTTTTAAAAGCTGGTTTGATTCTGTATATATTTTGAAGCTAATCAATAGAATTAACTGATGGATTGGACATGACATACTAAAAGAAAAAGTAGCATCAAGATGACTTGATTTAGAAATGTGCACAAAATATAGCTCTCTGCAAGCTTTAATTTCTCTCTAACAATTTTTAAAACCATTTTGATTGGCTTTGTTTCTGAATCTGTGAACATGGGAGATTTTTGTTTGCTTGTTTTGCTCATGTTCTGGCATTTATATTTTGAAATGGCACTATATGGTGAGCACTTTGGGGAATATCAAAATAGGGATCAATTTTGGTCTCCAGAAAATGACAAGAGATGATAGACATGGAAAGAATAATGCATGGTAACAAAGTAGATCGAAGATTATGGTGAGTCGAAGAAGAGGTGTTCCTTTGGGCTGTGGGAAAAAGAAAGCTACACAAGAGGTCATCTGACTGTATCTTTGAAGACAGTGTAGACTTGGGAATTGCCCAGGTAAAAAGCATCCCAGGCTGGTGTATGTACCAGATCCAGGGGATAGTTAGTGCTGGTTAGCAGATGGGATGATTGAGGGGAAAGAGTGAACAAGTTGTTTTCATATTGTGGGATGCTTTGGACAAAGGAGGTGGCAGGGAAGGTCAGGCATGTGGGAGAGCTGTTTTATGGATGGGACTGCTGGAAGCTGCCATATTTCAAAGATACACCCATGCTGTTACCAAAAGGATGGTTTTGCAGCAGCTGAGATAGGAGTCTGGAGAGCAAGGACCCTTCAGATCTTCCCACCTGCACTGTTCAGGCAAATAAGGCAGAAATACAAAGATCAGCACACTCTTCTGGCACACAGTGAACACATCCTCTTTTTCTCAACAGCAAGGTTAGGGGTCTAATTGTCTTCAATCTTCTCTGAATAAAATTGTGATTTGTATGATTGTAGAGATTCTTGGGAAAGAAGAGAAAGAGGATGTAGAAATAAAGCTGACTCGTCTAATAAGAAACCAAGAAGTCCAGACATTTATTAACTTGCAAAAAACTTTCAAAGATTTACAGAAGAACTTTCCAAAGCTCATTTGAGGTAAGAGCCACAAACAGCCACCTGCTCCAACTCCACTCAGTTCCTCTTCTCAAATGGAATTGAAATGCAATCTGGCTTCTATGACTGGAAACATCTTCCGGTATTTTCCTTAATGGAGCACAGAGGCAGAGGAGGTGAGGAGAAGGTCACTACTTTGAAGGTCTATGAAGCTTAAAATGTTCTGGCTACAGACTTCAGCTGAACCAATTTTGTTTTCCATGGTGAAGTCTAACCAAACAAACTCTTGGGAATACACCCAAAGAGCGTGTGTTGAGCACTTGAATTTTAGAAGGCAAAGAAAGAAAAGAACTGATTGTTTTGGCAAAGAGCATGTTGTCAGCAAGGTGTTTCTTCACCCTCTTTAACATCTTCAGAAGTGTGAGAAATGATTCGAAACAAATATGAGTATTGGGAGGAGGTTTCAGGACAGACTTCCTTCCAGCAGGACATTTTTCAGAAGCCTCAGTAGAAAGTTTGGGTTGTGTACTTGGAGGTGACACAGCTTGTTCTCTAATGAATATGAATAGCATTTCCTTATGGGCCATATATTTTTCCAATAGGATATGGAGAATCTACTATGACATTTCAGTGGATTGGAATAAGATAGATATATCAAAATACAAGTTTCCTTATTCCCTTTTCAAATGAAAGATAAATGCCTTAATATATTAGCAATCACAAAATATATAAGTATTTATAAAACAGTACTGCTTTTTAACACCATCTGCTGAAGAGCGGTATTTATTCAGCCACTGATATGAGAACAGATTTTCTTCTACATTATGCAGAGGGGAAGTACATCCTTGTACTAATAAGCATACACTTTGTATTTCACCAGCCTCAGTTCTAATGAAATTCTTTAGTTGATAAGCTGTGCAATTTTGATAACGTTACTTAACATTACTTTCCCCTTTGATGAAATGGTTTCATTATAATCATACCTTTTAAAGTCATTTAGTTCATCTGACACAGTAATATATGGAAAGCATTCTGCCAAATGCCTAACATGTGTAAGTATACGATAAATAATAACCATTATCATAAAGCTTCAAAGTATTTCGGGTTTCTGGACTGAATTATTTTTTCAAAGGTTGCTCACTGAAGTTCTTGTCTGATTGTAGTAAATAGGTCTCTGTACTAAACTGAGGCACAGATCCCAATCAGGTTGGAATATACAATGTTTTTAAAAATGATGTAGTTCTTGCTCCTTCTATGTGTGAGTCCACTGTGAGTTCACAGAGTCTCAGATTGCTGAACCAGTTACTCTTTCTTACTTTGCTAGTCATGGAAGGAGAGCCCTACACTTGCACTAAGCAAGTAGATATTCTGCACTGGCGGGAGTAGTCGAATATCATCCATTCACACTGCATTAGAACTTGTATGGTCCAGCCCAACTGAACAAAGGTTGAAATATGTAGTACGGTTTATTTCTGAAAGTTACAGCTAGAAAATTGTTGAACAACACTAATGATCATCATAGAGCCACTGAAATAGCTGAAAGTAAACTCTAATAGTGGCATTGAGTTAAATGAGTCAAGTGCTGGAGAGTGGCTCAGTGGTTAAGAACACTGACTGCTCTTCCAGAGGTCCTGAGTTCAATTCCCAGCACCCACATGGGGTGGCTCACAACCACCTGTAAGTCCAGCTTCAGGAAGATCAGTTGCTTATGATTTCTGCAGGCACTTGCATTCATATGCACATTCCTCCACACAGACACCCACAAGTACACATAATTAAAAATTAAAATCTTTGGAAAATATTGTGTAAGAATTCATTAGAATAGAGCTTACATAAAGTGCTTCTGAACACCAATTGAGGCATGGATGACCTAGCCCAGTTGATGGCGCATAGCACATGTTGCCTTGAGTTTCTGGAATGTCTGACCCCATAAGCAGTGCCATAGTTTGAGTGCTTTGGTTAAAGATGTCCTAAGCCATATTTATTCTGTTATGGCCTTCTTCCATGATTACATGCTATTTAAATGGTCTTATCTGTTTTTATCTCACATCTAATGGGTTTAATGTGTTCTAACTGTATGGTCCCATTTGGCAAGTTAGATGCTATGGCTGGGAGGCGCCATATAAAAAAATATTGTTATTGTTATAATGATGAATTCAAGCACTAAAGGGGAAGTTGTGAAATCTTTTGATACTAAGCAATCATTATTTTTAGCAAAATGAAGTTTGGCTTCTTACTACACTAGTAAGCCCTGAAGATTAAATGCTTGCTCTCCACGGCATGGATCTTAGCAAAGGGCCAAAGAAGTCAAAATAAAAACATTTTGAGATAATGTTTCATACATTATATGACAGATGTTTGCTTTTAAGTATGCTTGAAAAGTTAATATGATATAAGAAATTAAAAAGAAAAATAATAGTAAATAAAGCAGACATATTTGGTTTTAATTCTAGTTATTCTTACCACTACTGATCACACTTGCTTGCTGTGTTAATTACTTAACCCTTTGTGCTGATCAGCTGCCATTTAGTGTGAGGCAGAGCAAGAGGCTGTTTCACTGCTTTGGAAATACATCATTAAGACAAGAGGTGCATGCAGTTCTGGAAAAAAGGACTGCTCAAGTCCCTTCCCTCAGGATGATGTGGTATTATGTTCCCGTTACTTGAATATTCATTATGGTTTCCCACATGTTTTTGGCTACCTCTGTTTCCTGCAACTGTTTGTATTATTAAGTTGATCTGGCTTACAGATAAGTGGCTTGAACTTGGATAAATGGTAGCTTGGGATGCTCACGTAGATTGGGTAGATATCCTTTCAGCCTAAGAATTATGGATGTTTTCTAAAGGGAGGTGAGACAAAACAGTAAGGGTTTTGTTACAGAAGGGCCTCAAACCACAGATGGAAAACTCCACATGGCTAGTCTGAGGAATTCTCTAGTGTGCCAGGCACTAGCCTTCCATGTTCCTTGAACCAGACAGATTTCCAGAGAACACAGTGAAAACTTCATTTCTTTCAGGGTGAGCAGAAAGAAGGGCATTGGAAAGCATTGCCTTGCAGAAATAGGAGACACTATTAGGAATTGGTGGTTGTGTGATTATATGACTTACCACATGGGGAGCATTGGCACTTGCCAAATTAATTTGAAACAATGAGACATTAGTGAGTACAGATACCGTAAGAAATCTAGAAGGACTCTGATTTAGAAAAAGGAAGAAGATAGACTAATGGAATGATAGAGCCTGAAGCTGTTCTCGCCAGATTCTGATTTAGGAACCCTGAATTCAGTTCATTGTCAAACTGAAATAATTTTCCCTCTTTTGTGCTGGCCTTCTACAAAGAGATCATATGGCAAAATTACGAAGGATTGGGATTCAGGAGCACAATACTACCTGAATTTCTGTTCTCCAAGGTCTGCAACCCCAAGCAGATGATTTCCCCTGCATCTCTCATTTTTCCTCATTTGCCAACTGGAGGTGATGAGAGTGAATTCTGGCCGTGTCCTAAGGACCAAGTGAGCAACTATATAAAACACATACAGTGGTGTTTGGCACATGACTAATGTTTGTTAAAGAAGTAAAAGAAGTGGCATATTTCCAAAGTACCTTCAGCTTTAAGAGGGAGAAAATATGGCATGGATTTCTACTGTCTGTGTCTTTGTGATTGCCTTTGCTAGCATAGAGGGAAAACATCCTATTTAGTTTGTCTCTAAATGGAACAGAACTGTGAGTTGCTTTGTGTATATTTTTTGCTGTAGGGGAAAAGGTCAACCATTCTTTCAAAAGTGAAACTGCATTAAGTTTCTGTGGGATGTCTTTCTGTATGCTGTGAATATGTGTTGCTACTATTGGTTGATAAATAAAACAATTTGGCCTATGGTAAGTCAGACTACAGCCAAGTGGGAAACTGAAGAGAGAGACAGTAAGAAGAAAGGCAGAAGTGGAAGAGATGCCAGCCTGATGTCCAAGGAACAACATGCCAGCAGACTGGTAAACCATGAAACACATGGCAAAACATAGATTAACAGAAATGGTTAATTTAAGATACAAGAGCTAGCTAGCAAGAGGCCTGCCATAGACCATACAGTTTGTAACTAATATAAGCCTCTGTGTGTTTACTTGGGTCTGAGCAGCTGCAGGACCACCAATGAGAGAGCTTTGTTCCAACCTTGTGGCTGGGAAGGAAAGGAGAAAGTTCTACCCGCATTAAGTTCTACCATGAAGTCAATAGAGATTGATCTGCTAAAGAACAAGGCCAGGTCAGCAATTAAGAGCACTTTTTACTTTGCTGAAGAACTGGTTCAGGTTCCCAGCACCCACATGGCTACTAACAACCATCTGCAAATGCAGTTCCTGGGAATCCACTGCCTTCTCAGAGGCTCCTCAGGTACTGCTTGCACATTGCACTCAGACATACATGCAGGCAAAACACCTAAATTAATGACAAAGAACAGAGGCGTTTTTACAAATAATTGAACTAACATTGAATATCAGAGAGACCACTTTTTAGTCATTTAATTTGCTACTAATGGACACAAAACATTTGATTCAATAGATATTAGCTGGGAGCTACATGTCTACCAACAGATAAATGGATAATAAAAAAAAATGGTACGTATATACAATGGAATTTTGTTCTGCTATTAAGAAATGTGAAATCATGAAATTTGTTAGACATGGATAGAACTAAAAAGTAGCATTTTAAGTGAAATAAGTAATCTAGCCTCAGAAAGACAAATATGGCATATTCTCTCTCATATGTAGATTCAAGTTTCACATATGTGTGTGTGTGTGTGTGTGTGTGTGTGTGTGTGTGTGTGTGTGTGTTATAAGACTGGAAAGGGGAATATTGGGACTAGGATAGTTTACTGGGGAGGGGGCAGGGAGATAAGAGGAGTGGAGAAGAGGATTAACCAAAGCATTATATGCATGAAAATTCCATAAGAAAAACTTACTTTATATGCCAGTTTCAAAAACAAGAAAACAAAAAGAGCTTTGACAGTAGAGAAAAGTGTACATATACAACTTAGGTTTGGGCTTTCTTTTTACAATTTCAAAAATTAAATATAATTATATTTATAGTTTAAATGTATACCTTCTGTCTCCTCCCATGTACCCTTCCCCCATTCCCTTTCAAATCTATGGCTTCTTTTCCTTTAATCATGTAGGTGCATGTACAATCTACTGGATTCACTTAGTGTTTCTTGGATATATATGTTTTCATTGATATTGGATAATAAATGAGGGGCTCATCCCTGGGAAAGACTAGTCCTCCTTCTCTCAGCTGTCATCAATTGCTTATAGCTCTTTGTCTATGGGTGGGGACCATAGATTTCCCCCTTCCACATTAGAATGTCTATTGATATTGTCATTGTCAGATCTTGTTTAAGCAGGCATACTTTTGAGGTTTCATGGGTGTAGCCTTGCTATATTTTTAGGAGATTCAATCTTACAGCAGACTTCATATTCCTTAGGCTCTTACAATCTTTCTTCCTGTCTCCTATTATGTACCATGAGCCTTAAATAGGAATTGTGATGTAGATGTATCAGTTGGGGATGGGCACACACCAACAATCAGTTGTCCTTTTCATTCTGACCAGTTGTGGAAACCTCAGCATCAGAGATGTTGAACAAATGCAATTACTTAGATTGCTTTGGAATGACGACCTTTTAATGATAAGTAACATATATATACTGGCCAACTCATCTCTGAATTTGAGATTTAGAAAGCTAAAGGTGTTAAGACCCAATCCTTGATATTCTCTCTCTCTCTCTCTCTCTCTCTCTCTCTCTCTCTCATAAGATTTTACATCTATCATTTAGTCTCTCACTCTGGCAAGTGGCTGTACCAGTTGTTATTTTCAAATGCACAGGATTCCCCTCCATTCTTTCCCCTTTACTATGTGTATTCATTACTTTTTTATTGCTGTGATAAACCATCGTGACCAAGGATAGCTATAGAAAGAAGAGTTTATTTGGGCTTATGGTTTCAGAGAGTTAGTGTCCATGATGGTGGGGCAAAGGCATGTCAGTAGAAGCGGGAAGCTGAGGGGTCACATCTTCTCCTGCAAGCATCCAACAAGAACAGCAAACTAAAATTGGCACAGGTCTTTAAACTCACAAAATATATTCCAATCTATCAACTGAACAAACAAAACAATAAAAGTAAAAGCAAACAAGAAGCATGGACTCCATTTTGTATTGGCCAATTACTCTCAGGCATGGAGCTTGCCCTGGGGTATAGTGGATATACTCGGTGTCTCTCCACTGGAGAAAAGAGATTTTCCCTTTGCCATCAGGTATCAATCATAAATAGCTTCTTGATTAGAAGCAGGACTTTATGTCTAATTCTTCTCTGTGCTAGGATTTTGTCTGTTAAGACTAGAGTTCTTTTCCTAGATCTGTCACTGGTTATAATACTGGGTAACCCCAGGAAATCAATTTACTCTATAAAAAACTTGAGTTTTCTCACCTGTAAAATATAGACTACAATGGTCTCTACCATGTAAGTAGAGAGATCCTGTGACATAGGAAATCAGAAGTCCAAATTCATAAGGATCAAAGAAAGGCAGCTTGCCACCATTTCTTTTATATTGTAGGAACCATGGAAGGCAATGAAGACCCACTAGCAAACACAGCTGGTATTGTTCCCACTTCCATCCAAGATACAAGCAACAACCCAAACAATTGAATGTAGTATTCTAAAAGCTGTGAAATAAGGTACAAAAGGTAATGAGGATGCTCATAACATCAAGCTCATATGTGTTTTTCTTTGCTTATGTTTCAAACATGAAAAAATCTTATCAAAACTTTAGATCTGCCTTTTATTTGGATCTTAACTTTTCTTTTCCATTTTTCTATAGTTTCTAATCATTTACTTATATGATGGAAATTTATCATTATTGTGTTTTTTCTGCCTTTTGGTTATACCAGGTATAGTGTTAAAGCCCTCTTTGTCTTCAGAGATTTTCCTTTTTAAGGCCTTTGTTCTCTGTCTCTGCCTTGCTGGCTCACATGCAAATTATCAAACTGGGACTGTCCTCCTCTATACCCTTAAATAGGTCTTTTTCCTCCCTCCTGCTCTTCTTCCTCTTGCTCTCTACTCCGTTCATTCCTATATTTTACTGGATCCATGTTGAAGCAACTTGGTAGATTTAGACTTGCAACTGAAAATGTCTTCATATTTGAATAATCACCTGTCTTCATGTTTGCCTAATCATTAGACTAGATATATAATTCCAGATTTAACAGAATTGCCTTTAGAAAGTTGAATGTGCACTATTGTGAAGCAGTTGAGTATTCTGATGTTGCTCTTTTTGAGACAACCCAATCCCTGCTCTATTGTTACCCTGAGCCTGTTTGCCTTCTCTACACCCAGGAAGACCTGCTGCCATTCTTAATCCTGCCATAGAATATTTTATATAAACATCAAGATGTAAATCTTTTCTTCATTATGACATTGGATCTTGGTTGACTAAATCGGATAACTTGTCTTCTTCCCATTCATCATGGCATTCAGTGCAGACACTTCTCACCATCCTTATTCCTTTACTTCTTTCTGGGATTCTGGTCCATTTCCTAAGAGCTCTTGGCTTCTTTCTCACATTTTTTTCCATCTATTTACACTTTCCTCTTAAATGTTTGGAATATCTTTTACTTTATTTTCTAAATTTCTAATTTGGAATATAATACTAAAAATCATAAGCATTAAATATTGCCAAATCTGTCTCTGTGACATTCTCTTTTTTATTTGTTTTAAGCCATCTCTGGTTGTCCCAGTGTTTTCTTTTCCTGTTCTATGTGATATTCATACTCCTGATGATCTTTGACCAATTGTTTAGCAAAGAATGAAGGTTAAATGTCTAGCACTGGCTTTTTATTTTTCTTGATGATGTATTTTTCACTCTTATTGACTCTAACGTGAGCAATAATTCCCAAGTCAAGGCAGTTTATCTGCAGACACTTAAATTTAAGGGTGATTGAGACAATACTTATATTATGGGGATCCTCAACTCTAGAAGTGAGGAAGATTTTTACTAGGGACTAGCATCACGTTATGGCTTCTAGTGTTTCCTGAGAATCCTTTTTGAACATTTTTTTTTAAACAACTGACTGATATTTTGTTTGTAGTTAAATACTGGTGGCCTCTACTTTTACAAAGCTTACACAAGCAGAACTAAATGAGATCAGCTATTTGACACTGAGACATGCAACCCTCTGATTTCAGTCCTGTATCTAGTCTCAGTCTGTCTTTGTAATGACCACTGATTTCAAGATCAAAGACTCTGACACAGTCAAGCAGAATAACTGTCATTCATCTCTTCTCAGTCTCCCAATGTATAATGTGTTTGTGTCCTCCCTTAATGGGCAGGAACTAGCCCTGACAAAACCCTCCTATACAGTGCACTCCACTGTATGAAAAGGAAATGAACTCTCCTCCACTTCAGAGAAAGCAAAACTTTAAGCATCAGTTGTAAGTTATCCTTGGTCTATAGAGGAGGGCATGTGGTGGGAAAATACTGAATGTAGCAGTGTCAGCCATGTCTGGATGCTGTGTCTGTCAGATGGCATACCAATAAGTATTCTTATTAATAGAATTCCCCAAAGGACATTTCTGTCGTACTGATGGACATTCTGTTAACTATGCATACTTTGGTTGATTTGTTCTTGTGATGTTCTCAAATCAGGAGTGGGCTGAGGAACAAGGATGAAGCTCAGTGATAGAGTGCTTGCCTCACATGCCCAGAGAGAGAGAGAGAGAGAGAGAGAGAGAGAGAGAGAGAGAGAGAGAGAGAGAGAGAGGTAGAATGTCAGGCAGAACTGGCTTTTATCTTTTATCCTATTCACCACTATGGTTGATTTGGCTGATCTAACTTGTAAGTGTTTGCCCCCTTCTTCCCTCATCACTCCATGTGTGTCCCTCCTAACACTTCAAAGAAGATGACCTTCCCTGAAGGATGAGGACCAGTTTTCAGTCAAGAATATGTGAACAGTTAGCTGTGCTTTCTTGCTAGAACCTTCAAATAAGTTCTCAGGAGACAGAAATGTGCTACTTACAAACTATTGTAGGGACTACTACCTAGT
This sequence comes from Onychomys torridus, assembly GCF_903995425.1. Classification (NCBI taxonomy): domain Eukaryota; kingdom Metazoa; phylum Chordata; class Mammalia; order Rodentia; family Cricetidae; genus Onychomys; species Onychomys torridus. The sequence goes on from NC_050447.1 coordinate 52,270,334, forward strand.
TTACAACCTTGAAGCTTTATCACAAGAGATATAAAAGACCATCAATATAGAATGAAGAAACACATTCCCAAATGTCCAGCTTGACCATGGAGGAGTGGGAAGCATCATGTCAGGAAAAATGAACACACAGCTTTTAATGTGAGGCCATTTTCATGGCATCTTCATGCCATCAGCCATGTGGATTGTGCCAAACCTTTTCCAGCTTTATTGTACTTACGTGAAGAATGGGAACAATAAAACCAATTGTCATTTTTGAAAGTATTACTAGACTTCTTCTGTTTACAATGACTCAGTTCTGTCAAATATCTGTCAATAAATATCTTCATCCCCTTAAACTGAAAAATTCAAGAGATATGTAATGGCTTTCCTAAACATAATAGCTAGCAAGTTTTGTGTGTTATTATGGATTACAGAATTCTCACTTAATGTTTTTTGTCTGTTTTTTTTTTTGTTTTTTTTTTTTTTTTTTTTTTTCCGATTAAATCCTTACCTCAAGTCTGTGTGGTAAACATTATTATGTTACAGTTGTGGAATATGAAGCTCCAAAAGGGTAAGTAATTTTCCCAAGATGGTTCTATTAAAAATTATAAATCCCACCAAAGTCCCAACACAAGTCTTCTTGACAAGGAAGCTTGGCCACATAGCTTCTAGTACCACTAAAAGCCAAGGAAAAGAGTCTGAGTCAGGATTTGATATATATTGAACTAAATTTTAGAACTAAACAGTAGACAATGAATTCCAAAACTCTGGGTTGCTTTCATTTATGGCCAGATAGCTAGCTTCACAGACACACTTCGAATCTATGGTCATTGACCTCTTGAACCTACAGTCCTCCCAGATCAATGTTCTACCCCTCAAGGTGTTTGTGATAGGGAGGACACCTTATGAACATACCGGGTACAGACATGCAGACCACTGCATGATGATGTACAGGTTGGAAAGTTACTGCACATTTGGATGAACTTAGGTTAAGAAAAGCTGCATATGGTCTGGAGAGATGACTCAGACATTAAAGGCTAGGCTCACAATTTAAAAAAAAAAAAAAATCAAGAACTCACCTCCCCCACATCCCCACAAAAAGAAAACAAAACAAACAAAACAAAACAAAACAAAACAAACAAACCATGGTGCATGTGCAAGGGCACAAGTAATACAGAAAATCTTGGAGTCCATTGGAAATACTGCATTACTTGAGTAATTAACTTCCCAGGGTCAGTTATTAACAGACCTTTTCATTCCCTTCCTTTGACAGGTCCAGCTGTGAGATATAGCAAGTTCAAGATATCAGAGGCAAAGCCACCCCCCTGCTGGGACAGCACACAAAGCACAGCCTGAAAGAGGTCCTCAGATATGATGACAGGGCTGTTGGGGAACTACTCAGCTCTGGTGTGATACAACATGAAACCTAGTGAGAGAGGAGAATGATTCAGAAAACTGCCCCTGGATGGACCAGACTATTCTCTGTGCATGCCTCTCCCCAGTCTTGAGGCCACTGAAAGGCAGAGTAAGAAATGCAGTATCCTGCCTGGAAGCTCATTGGATGACTTTAAAGTCTTATGCTCATTTAAAAACTTACTATTTTGACTTTTTCCCTAGAAAATAATTTGTTGGTTTGTGGACTTTGATTAATTCTATTGTTTTCATCCATAAGAACTGATGACCATTTGGTGATGGAATGTTGTTCTGATTTGATTACTCCACAATATACATATGTATGGAAACATCACGTTATAAACTGTAGTTTTGATTTGTCAATAAAAAAAAAAACAAAATATAATTTTTTTCTGGAAAAGTCCTCTTTATTCTAATTACCTTAATGCCCTAAAATGTTTTCCTTTCTCACCCACACAAGACTGAAAAAAAGCAAAACTCTTGACATTTTCTACTTGTACATAAAGTCCTCAGTTAAATCTTTGTTAGGAAGTCAACGCAATAAGCGGAATGACAGTCTCCGTGATTGATTTTAAACAGTATAACTCAATTTCAAGCCCACAAACCCTTTGTTAGTCTGTAATTTAAACCATGGACTTTGCTGATGTCTGTTGTAAGGCTAAACTCCATTCTGCCCATGAGGAATAAATATTTGCTTTATGTTGCATTTCCCTGGTGATATTGTGATGTGCAATGGAGTATCAATTTCCACCTATTCATTTAGGGTGTGAGTATTTGTATAAGAGAGCATAGTGGTCCCTCTCTTGCTACCTTATTTTGAGACATAGCCAAATGCAACACACTTTAAATAAATGTGAAGTGGTTCCGCATATGTTAAAGTGTAAAGAATACCAAATAGGAATTTGATAGGAAGCATTTTCTTTTGTAATTTCAAGACCTCTGTAGAAAACAGCATTGTGGCTTTGTAATTTGATTTGTCAGCAAATTACAACTATAGAAAAATCTGTCTTGAAGATAAAAAGTGATCAGGATATACATATATTAGAATGAATTGTTATAGAAAATTTGAGAGCAGGGCATCAGGTGCCATTTGACCAGTGTCCTGGTATGACTTCCGTTCATGGCCATAGGCACACATACTATAAAGCATTGCCATTACATGATGGTAGTAACTGAAGGCTAAATTACAGATGTTCATCTTTCAAACTGATTCAAAGCTAGTTTTCTTTTCATTTGTGTTTATTTGAGTCACTTAATGGTGCTTTAAGGTACGATGTGTCTCTAAAATCAAAGATATCAAATTAAAAAAAGGACCTCAACAGACTTTTCAGAGAAAAGCATCCTACCTTTGGTGCTCCCCAACCCCAGCTTTGCTGTTCAACATGTCCTACTCTGAAGAACCCCTGCTATTACTCCATTAGACAGAATTTTGTCATAATGTAATAGTTTGGTGCCTTCTGCAGTCCTTTGCCTCAGTTCCTAATTTGTAGGGACATATATAAGATGTTCCACATTAATCTATGCATTTAAAGATTTAATTATTTTATGTGTAAGAGTGTATTTCCTGCATGTATGCATGCATATCATTTGAATACTCGATGCCTGTAGAATTCAGAAAATACCATTGAATCTCCTGCAAACTAGAGTTTAGATGGTTGTGAGTTACTATGTGGTTTAAGAGCTGAATTTAGGTCCTCTGCAAGAGCAGTGAGTGTTCTTGACCTTCAAACCATTGTTTCAGTCCCCAAGCCAGACATTTAAAGAGAATGCCTTTATAGTCATATGACTCATATCGAAATCAGGAAAAGGTTGGGTGACAGAACTGATAAAACCACATATCCTGAAAGCCAGATGCATCATTTTTTCCAGTGAAACATAAAAAAAATCTCAAAATGCAAATACTCCTTATTGAGCAATAATATGTGAATTCCAAATATGTGAATATCCATGTGTAGGAGTATTCTGTCATGCATAGGGCCAGAAAGTACCTCTTAAACTTTCAGGGTTGGTAAAGACTGAAGTGTTCAAATATGGTAGGACCACCATTGAAGCATGACTGTGTCTCTAGATTCTGACCTCCACAGCTTAGAATGATCCAGAAGAACTTTGGATTTCTGGTCACTCACCCAGCTTAAAGTATTTACTCCACTGATTAAAAAAAAAGTTCAGGCTATGCTTCAAGTTCACACTGATTATCAGTCCTGAAAGAAACACTGTGCTTACTAAAATTTTAAAATTTCTAGCAATATGCCCCAAATCAAAGTATGCTTATAAACAAATGTGCTGTTTTAATTATTAGAGCTGGTTATCTTACACAGTCCCCAAAATAACACACTACTAAGATACCATATGCTCAAGTTCAATTTGTGTCAAGGCCTGCCTTCTGGAAGGTTATGTCTGTGATTGTCTTCAAAAACTCCTTGAAAATCAGTGAGTTAATTGTTACAGAATTGGAGATATGTCCACAAGCAAATGGGCTTGTTTATCCTGAAAATTTTTCTACCATAATTTTCTTGTTAATCAACACATTTTTTTCCTGGTAAATAGCCTGATATCCTGAATGTTCTTTTAGCAGAAATAAAATGAACATTGATGACTTTTGTATGAATGTTGTAGTTATCCCCATCTGATCTTGTGTTTGAGACACCCAATGGCATTAGAGATCCAGTCATGACTGAAAAAACCAAGAAGGTCTTCTACTGGCTGTTTGATATTACAACCTTAGCCCACCATTCTCAGCTATCACTATGGGAGGGCCTCTATGTGAAGATCTCACAACTTCTACTTTTAAATCTTACAGAAATGTTCACTCATTCGTACATCAGTTCAGTTTGATGTTACACTTCTGATTCGTGTCTTACCTTTGGCAAGTTGCCTATTTTCCTTTTTTTTTTTTTTTTGAAGAAGAAAGGGTTTATTTGGCTTACATTTCCACATCACTGTTCATCTTTGAAGGAAATCAGGACAGGAACTCAAGCAGGGCAGGAACCTAGAGGCAGGAGCTGAAGCAAAGGCCATGGAGCAGCCCCTGGCCCCCATGTTGGGTAGCTGTCTCCTTGCTTGCTGACCTTGACCTTGATGTCCTCCCTATGCTAATTACCTGCCAGGTTCCACCCTCCTGAATGCTTAAGGGAAGTTCCTTGTCTGCTGCATGTTGGGCGTTAACAGCTTAGATACAAGTGTGTAAAACATTGGTAGTGAACTTCTGCCCTCCAGGGTTTTCCCATTGTTCTGTATGCCAGTATTTAAGGCCTCCTCCCTCCTTCAATAAATGGCATTCGGCATTCTGCTAATACATACATATATATATGTATGTATTATTATTCCATTCTACAGTGGAACACTTGGGCAATGTTTGACTTGAGCTATAGACTGTTGCCATCTCTCCTAGTGAATATATGTATGTATGCTCTTTATAAGGTGTACATCAAAAGTAGAACTTCTAGATGCCATGTAGGACTATGTCAGCTTTAGTAAATTATACAAATGGCTGTGTGTGTGTGTTTGTGAACCTTCTGATTACTCCAATTAAATTGTAGTGTGTGTGTTATCTCAGAATAGAACCCAGGACCTTATAAACATTACACATGATCACATATCTACACTGACTATATCCCCAGTCCTCAGGACATGACAAGTTGCCTATTTTTAAACCTATGTAGGCAGAGAGTATAGTTTGTGGTAGAGCACTAGATTAGCATATGTGAGACTTCAGGCTTACTCCTCAGTCCTGCAAAAACAGTCATTAAAAGCTATGTAGATGTGAGTCTTCCTAATTATCCTCTTACAAGCATCTAGAGCTGCCTTCATTGAGAGGCCCAATTCTCTAAATAATTGCCCTGAAGAATCTAAGAAAAAGTGGCAGTGGCAGGACACATGAGACTGTTCATATCTTTGGTATCTTGGAGCTACTGACCCTTGATTCTCAATGACAAAGAGGCAATTGGGGAAGAATATATTCTTTACCCTCCATAACCCTATTTTTGGTTACTTGATTTTGAAATTATTCCCCAAGATAATCTCCTGTCATTGACTCATGAATGAAAGACTTTCTGCTGCTAAAGTGAGCATTCATGAGTGGTGGAACTCTGACTGTTCTGTTTAATACTAGCTGTGGGCTTAGCCTCAGTTTTTCCTGATCTTTCTGAAAAAGGGCAAGCTCTAGATCATGAGTAATCACTTTAGTCCAATGGCTTCCAAGAGGATGGATGGTGCCTTGCCCTCTACCTGGCCTTCCTCTCTGTCATAGGATAAAGGGATCCTCATAGTCTTTCAACAAAATACAAAGCACTTCCACACAGTTCCTCCCCTACGTTGTTTTTCTTTCCAAATCATACTGTTACTGTCTGTTGGTTTCTTTGGCTCCTTACCACAGAGATTGGAGGAATGCTTTTCCTGCTCCTCAATCTGTTACCAACACCACTTCCTCCCCTCCCCCCAGCAGCATAGGGCTTACTCAATAGTCATATGTTCAGCCTCAAAACATGCAGCAGAGAGGTTGGGAGAAAAGAAAAAAGGTAAAGCTGCCTCAGGAAAAAAATGTTATTTCTGCTTCTTTACCTCCTGTGAACCCTAAAGAAAAAAATTAGATTTCCTAAGTATCTCTTGGTATGAGAGATGTGGCAATCTATGTAATACATTCACTCTAATAGTCATGGATTTGTGTTTTTAGAAGAAATTCCTGACTGTACTTGATAGATGCTTTGTACTGTGGACTGTGAATGGACATTGTGTTTCTTCCTTAGAGAAGGTCAAGAAAACTGATATTTTCTCTTTGTGGGAAATTGTTAACTACTTACTATGGAAATAAAAAAGAGAGAGCTCTGCTCCTTGTCTGAGTAGGATTGCCCTACACAAGTGAACATGCTTACAGTGACACTGGCAGTGCTCACTAGTTCTCTAATCCACAAGCCCAACTCTGGAAACAGTGCTTGCTACCCTGAGAGCCTTGTCATCCTGCTTTGCTGAACTGTGAAATGGGAAGGCCTGAGTCAACAGCAAACTAAAATGTCCTGTTCTTAAAAGCATACCAGGATGGGAAATATCTAGTAACTTGAGATTCCAGTCCTGAGCCCATGTTTCCTATCTTCTGAATCGCAAATGTTTCAAGTGATTCTCCAGCTTTATTTTTTGGAAAATCCCACTGTAAGAAAATGGGCCCAATGATGAAGCAGGACTCATGAGGTAAACCAGTTATGTGAGTTGCTAGACAAAGGATCACAAGGTCACAGTGATCAATCAGTGTGCTTTATGCAACTACTCTCATACAACTTGGGTGATACAAGGTGAAATGAGGACTTTGGTGGGTCTCTGTGTGGGTGCAATCTGGGGGAAGGTTTATTAACTTGGCAAAAAAAAGCTCACAGATCTAGAATAAGCTCTTAGGGGAGGTAGACAATTCTGACAGTAGTCAGAGTTATACCTTTAATTGCTTGCACAAGATTTATAAGACTTGTTCACATAAAGATTTAAAAATACTATGTATCATGTAGTTCCCTGTCAGTTTTCATAATAAATAAAATCCAGCAATGTATCAGAGATGCCTGGGAACACCTGAAAGGCAGTCTCTATGAAGAGAAAATCACATCACTGCTTTATTGTGGCAAGGCTAGCCACTTGGCAAAGAAACTGCTCTTGCCCCTGACTGCTGACAATGTTCTGTGCAGAATGGACATACAGGACACACAGGAAAATGAATATTGAACTTTGCCAAAGCAAGGCAGGACAGTCCTTCAAATTCCCTGTTCACTAAAAAGTCTCCAGATAATCTAGGCCTGTAGGCTGAACATGAATGCCTCAACATTGCAGAGGAACTTTGGGTTACTGTCCAGGCAGCCAAATGTCTCTGTTGTTAGATAATATTATATCCTTCTGGGTCATTGATGGAGTTGAAGACTAGATAGTTATAGTTGCAATTTTCCTTAGTTATGATAGAAAGTAAGTTAGGTGTAAAACTTTGGATTCACTAAGATAGGATAGATAATGCATTATTTTCTCTGAATATGCTAACTACAAATGGATAGAATATTGTAAATGTAATTCTTACTTGATGACTGTTTTTGTTCTATATAGTTTTACTATGTTAAAGTTAAAACTTTTCTTTTTATTTAGACAAAAAGTGGGAAATGTTGTGGAATATTATTTTAAGGAGTGTTACATTTGTTTATTCTCTGGAACATTTGTTTAATGATGCAAAGATGTGTTGCATTCTTATGCTGCATTTGCTTAAATCTGTGAAGTTGTGTTACTTTGCCTGTTTAAAACACCTAATGGTCTAATAAAGAGCTGAATAGCCAATAGTGAGACAGGAGAAAGGATAGAAGGGGATTGCAGGCAGAGAGAATAAATAGAAGAAGAAATGAGGGAGGAGAGGAAAAGAAAAAATAAGAGAGATCATAGAGCAAGAAAAAGAGAGGGGAACTTCAGGGGCCAGCCACCCAGCTACACAGCCAGGCATGGAGTAAGAGTAAAAGTAAGATATACAGAAGTAAGAAAAGGAAAAGGCCAGAGGCTAAAGGTAGACTGTATGAATTAAAGTTAAGAAAATCTGGCTAGAAACAAGCCAAGCTAAGACCAGGTATTTATAATTAAGAGCAAGCCTTCATATATGATTTATTTGGGAGCTGGGTGGCAGGCTCCCCAAAAGAGATAAAGAGCAAAACAACCAACAACAACAAAAGGTAAAAAAGAAAAAAAAAACTTAAAGTGTTGAGTATCATTCCCTTTTGTTCTAGAGACCAGAAGCCTCAATCTTTATCAATCAAGTGAAGTGTCAACAATGCTATGTTCCCTGTGGAGGCTCTGAGGTGAAATCTTGACACACACTTTTCAGTTTCTTCAACTTCATTTTTCCCATCCTTTCACTCATGGCTGTTTCTCTAGTATAATCTTTCCATGATTATGCTTCTATTTGAGGATCTTTTGTGAGCTGTCAAATTTCCCTCTGCCCCTCAAGAAGAGTTTGTGATACCATTTTAGGCCCACTTATGTCATTCGGAAGACTATTGTCATCTCAACAGCCTCAACTTAAATGTATCTATAGACTGTATAAGATAGCATTTATGTGTCCCAGGTATTAGAACATGTTTTCCAGCATACTACAGAAACTTCCAAATATTGTGTTTTCCATTATACTTTTTTCAAGCTTCCTATCTGTCCATGATCCTTGATTAGAACACCTATGTAGTATTATTCTGATATTTTCCTAACTCTAGAAATGCTTATGAAATTTTTGCTGTGACTAAGTATTGTCTATTTTATTTCATTTGTTCATTATTCAATTACTTATATCAATTGGGAACACTCAGTGGTTATTGTATAGGTAGTTATCCATCACAAATGGAAGAGATCAAACTGATCAGAACTAGGTAGTTTCTTACTTGAGGAAGATTTTAGCTTAGAAAAAAAGCTCACTTTAATGAATAGGTTCTGTTAGGCAACTTTAATAGTGCTTTCCTGTGAGTTTCCACTCACGTGCTTTGTTCATCTCCATTCTCTGCCATTTGTGAAGACATCATGAAAAAGAGGCTGTATGTTGTTCCCTTTTGTGGAGCTCAGGGCAAAAATTACAGTAGTAATAGCAGGGCTTAGAGTTAGAGGGTATGCAGCAAAATTGTTTTTGAGAAGTTCTTGGAAGGTTCTCTCAGAATAACCTCCACATTTATTTTATATTTTTGACTAGTGGTTCTGTGGAGCTAAGGGAACAATTTTTTTCCTCTCTGGGATAGTTGATAACTTCAGCAGCATGGTATATTGGTTAGAAAGGAAATGGGTTTACTACTGGCATCTATTCAGTAGAAGCCAGGAAGACTGACAAGTATTCCAGAAGGTACAGTACAGCACTCACAGCAAGAAATTACCTACTCCAAAGTGTCAGTAGGGCTGATAGGCTATGCAGAATACTATTATAGAGTAAGCCAACCCCTAGCATGGAAGATTTGGTCCCTGACTGGCTACTTTTATTTTTGTTTGTTGATTGCTGTGTGTGTGTGTGTGTGTGTGTGTGTGTGTGTGTGTGTGTGTGTGTGTGTTTTAGATCATATAAGTTTAAGGTAAGAGAGAGGTAGATTTATTATAGTTTTGTGTGGTCCACAGACAAAGCTTGAAATATGGAAATTCTTGTTTTGACTTTTTTGTAATGTTTCTAAGGTAAAAGAGGAAACACTAGAGTTAATGGAGAGTCTATATACTTTGTTCATTGCTGAGTCCTCTGTTTCTGGAAACCTGATTGGAGGTAGTGAGGGAATATAGGAAGGTCAGATACATAGACACATAAAGAGAAAAACTTGAGTCAGGTTGGCTGTTTATGCTCTGATGGAGAAGTATCAACTACACAGCAACCTGAAACCTCAGCACATTTGCTGTGTACAGCATAGCAGGGGGAGTTGACTAGCCTCAGTAGGAGGCCTCTTGGGTTGCAATCATCTGGGAAGTAGGAATCTTCAGTTGCTAGTTTTCATACCCACTTGCAAATTATTCACAAACACATGTAATTGCACACACTGTTGGCATTTGCACCAAGACCAGAGGAAGGCTCTGCAGCCCCTCTGAACCTGACTGATGATGTATGTCTGAGACATTGGGTCTTTGTTATGGCTGTGTTCATATCAGCAATACACATTCACTCAGGACTTCATCTGCTCTTTACACATTCATTCAAGACTTTCTCAACATCCCATAGTTCATTATATTTGCTTATACATAAGTATATAAATCATATAAATTAAGTTTAAAATAAACAGAGATCTTTAACTTATCTAAGTGTCACTAAGTGGGGCCAAAGTATGTCAGCTCTAGAACATTCTGTAGGTTAAGAGGATGATTAGATAATTTCTAAGACCGTGACTTTGAGTTCTTCCATTCTGTCTCTTCCATTTAGAAACAAAGAATGGCATAAACAAACACAAGTCCAATAGATACTCATGAAGCTTTAAACATTTAAAGGAAATGATCCTCTAAATATGAAGTTAGTAGTACTTTTCAGGGATATTAAGCAGTCCAGAAATATATGGAAGTAAATTTTTTTTCAAAGTTAGCAAAGTAGAGTATACTGCACATTTCTCAGCACCGTTCCCAACCTCATTTGTGCACTCTATGGATGTTTTGGAGGCAAGTTGGGGGACATGGAGTCTTAAGTAATGAATATGAAAGTCTTTCAGGTCTAGACTCACTGAGTATATCACAACTATAGTCACCCATGGATCAGCACATCCACAGATATGTAACCTGTCCTCCTAAAAACCTGCAGATCTGGGAATTATGGGATCTTTTCTATAGCAAGAATTTCTCATCCTGAGGACATTGAAAAGAGGATCAATATATGCACAAAATATTAATCAACAGCTGTAATTCCACCTAGTTGTTCTGACAAGGTTCAAGGGAGTACCAAAAAAAAAAAAAAAAAAAAAAAAAAACCACACCAACTAGTTTCCTATTGGAAAAAAGGTATCTTGCCAAAGGAAATGATATTTCAAAGAACTGAATGGAAAAAAGAATACTTAAAGAACACAAGACAGAATTTAAGCCTAGATGATGACTTTTTCTTGGCTGTAGCTGTCCACTTTATAGACCTAAGCAAATTACACCTAGACAATATGCAGCAGGAAGGGCATCTGGGAGCCAGATTTCAGAACCGGTTTGTTGATTTTTCTCCATTATCAGGTCATGGGAAGGCTTCCAGGTCCACCCACCCCTGCCCATAAACTTTTCCGTATCTACAGTCACCATTTTAACCCATGCCCTTTCTTGTTTCCTCTCCATTTTGGCTTCTGTTATTCCTGTTCTTTCTTTCAAACCCAGTTCTAAAAGTCACCTTTATTTTAGAACTTATAAGCACTCATTCCAGACCATTCTAGTTGTATTCAACAACTCCCTTGCTCTGCCTAGTAATTATAGCTTATGTAATATTGGTATCAACAGCATGGATGAAGATTCTGTGTTCGCTAGAGTGCAGAGCCATGTACAGTGAATCAGTCGTATTCTAGCTGTGATTCTTGAGTTAGGTCAGAAAATGGAAGAGAAGCCTGAGAAGCTGTTACCATGCTTTCAGATGTCTAGAAAGTTACCAGCTCATCAGGGTTTAAGACTCATCCTTATCTGGAAGAATATGTATTTATACACGGTCATGGTTGTGCTTCCAGTTAGTCATGGGATAAATAGACATAAATGTGCAAGCCTTTGATGCCATCTGCCTTCCTGCTCCATGGAAAGTACCAGAATCTTTTACAGACTTAAGCTGTGCTCACATATCAATCTGCAAAATAAACTGCAGTAATTATGCAATACTCTGGTCAGTTTAAACTGCTAAAATGGCTGCAGCAATTTCCCTGAGCTCTGAATTCTAGACTACTTAAAACGTTACTATTCACATGTTTGTTTTCAAGGATTTGTTTGGAAATTCCTTAAATGTAGTCTTTGAATACTACAGTTTTATTGTAGTCAGCTTAGTATGTGGAACAAAACAGAAAATGAATTAGTGCTTAGAAAATAGTTATCTAATTATATTGTTGCTAAAACTCACTTTCTCAGAAATATGGAAGGCCATCTGATCTTTCACATTTGTTCTTTTGTGGTGAAAATGTATTTCTGGTTTTAATCAGAAGGTCTTGAGGACTTGTGACAGTTGGCTCCATAGGCCTAAATTTATTTTAGTAGTATGATTCTTTTTATTATTTTATAATTTAATTTAATTTTACATATCAGCCACAGATTCCCCTGTCCTTCCTCCTGCCCTCCCCTGCCCTCCATTACCAGGCCTAAATTTTTTAATGTGGCAAGAATTGAGAGTGTAAAAGGGAATAATATTCTATTAATCACCTCTACCAAGACACAGATGTAGCTATATATTTTATACTAGGCAAATTCTATTCCTTATAATTTTCATGTCCTTCTCTCCAATGTGAATGGAACTTTTTTTTTTTTGTAAACACCACTTTAGACATTCATTAGAAAGAAACATAAAGTGACATAAAAGGATAAAATTAATTTGCTATTTTGAGAACTTTGAAGTAATTGATAATCAGTTGCATCTTGGGGAAATTCTTTCTGTAAGACTGGAAAAGCATCATAATGTGCTAGTAAAGAGCATGCCAGGCTAGAAATATTGTTTCAAAAGCAAAATGCCTGCTGGTCATACATGTAAGAGCTGTTTGTAGTGTGCAACTATTGTGGGAATTCTGCTATCACTGGCAGTTCTCAGGAGCTCAATAGCCAGCCATCCTATATAATTAGTGAGCATCAGGCACAGGGAGAGACTCTGTCTCAAAATTCAAGGTGAAAAGTGATTGAGGAAGACATCAGACATTGATCTGCATGTACATGTGTGCACATACCCACACAAACATGTTCATAACACACACATACACATACACACACACACACACACATACACACGTAGAGAGAGAGAGAGAGAGAGAGAGAGAGAGAGAGAGAGAGAGAGAGAGAGAGAGAGAGAGAGAGAGAAGAGAATGAGAATGAAGAGAGATTGGGAGAAAGGAAGAACACTAACCTTTATTGACTACTTAAATTATCTTTCTCTTCAGGGAGGAGGGAAGCCTTCTGGGCAGTTTCTGTAAAAGTCTGTCTTGCTTTTACTACTGGAAGTGAGCAAAAAAGCAAAGATATGTGTGGCTACACTGATGTCTGTTGTTGGCCGTAATGTGACCAAAAGGCACAGAAGCTTTGGGATAAGACCAGCTAAGTACAGTACACAAGAAATGGGAAGAATTTGACATTTGACAGGTTCTTGTGAATCATTTGGTACTGGAATCTTATTGTTCTCAATTTAATCTCATATAAAACACTGGTTCACTTTTTAACCACATTGAGATTTGATTTGTCTTGCTGCTGTTGTTATTACTGCTTATAGCCACAATACATGGCAGAAGAATTTTCTAATTTTGAAGATTATCTTAGTAAATCATAAGAACTCTGTAAAGTTTACATGGTAAGCATCTTCACTTCTTAGGTAGGGACACTGAAAAGCAGATTATTTAGGTAACTTTGCACAAGGGTTCTGATATGGTCATTTGTCCTAGAGAAGTCTGACACTTTCAGATTTTGTGTGTGTGTATGTGTGTGTGTGTGTGTGTGTGTGTGTGTCAGAGAGAGAGAGAGAGAGAGAGAGAGAGAGAGAGAGAGAGAGAGAGAGAGAGATGAGTGAGTATTTGAATATGTTTGTATGTTCTTGTGTGTGACTGTGAGCACATGCATGCAGCTGCATGAGTGTGGAGGTCAGAGAACAATCATTGGCTGTTGAACTTCAAATTCCCACTTTGTTTGAGGAGGTCTCTGCACCCTTGCCTGTGCCAGACTAGCTGGATCAAGAGCTTTGAGTGAACTTCCTATCTTAGGGTCTGGTTCTCGGAAGGGATATTGAGATAACTGGTCTCAGCTCAGCTGAGATGGGTTCTTGGAATCTGACCTCATGTCATCAGACTCGAGCAACATGAACTTTTACCCACTGAGCTATCTTCACATCCCTCTTTAACAGGAGTCTTAAGTTCATACTCTTCTAGCTGTCTGTCAACTTAGCCTATGTAAAGAACAGAGGGGGCATACTAGAAATGTATGAGCTAGATATTTTTAAGTTAGTAAAAAATCATTTTTAGCATACTAAAGGAAGGAGGATCATGTGTTTGCATCAAGTTAAAGAAACAACTAAAGTGCCATGATCAGCCATGAGTTAAAGTCTATTCTGAAAAGTATTAACTTGGTTTCTTTCCTTCCAGAAGAATGAGAGTATATTTTAGAGGGAAAGGAAATGTTGCCACATATCAAATTCCACATGGTTGTTCAGGATCATAAAAGGTGAAATTGGTAGGTAGATGGCTAAATGGATATGACTTTATGTCTCTTGCAATTTCCCACTTAAGAGGTGCTGTTCAGTACCACAACCCCTCCCCTGAACCTGCTCTTCCATGGAGGGGCCTGCTTAGACCAGATTCATGACAGATCTTGGAGCCAGCCATTCCTTTTCTTAAAAATATCCTTTGCAAGATTTCACAAAAGCTTTTCTCTCTTTCAGTATTCATATGGACCTCTATTCTGATCTCCCTTTCCTTAGGGTGAGACAAGGTTCAGAAACAATGGAAGGTGAGATGTAGTTAGGGCTTTCTGAATGTTTTTTTTTTTTCTTTGCATAATTACTTTATCCTCACTGAAGTTTCCTCTAGTTGAAGGGACTCCTCAGAGGAGCAGTTTCTCTTGAAATGTGGAAAATGAAAACATTAAGTGACCTTTAGACTCAGTGTAATGAACAATGGAGGAAGAGCTTCCAAAACAGCTTTCATGTTACACACTAATGTCTGTGTCTGTATGTTCACTGAAATTTACATGTGAATTCAAGCTTCACCATTGTATATTTCCCCCAAATTAACTACCAAATGTTTGATTTTAAGTGCATATTGATGAGCATCTTCTAAGAGCTATCCAAGATGAAGGTAAATTTGGTATCATTTTTAGATCTTTCAATAATGCAGTGCAGGGCATTAATGTGCTAATGAGTGAGTGTGCATATTTGGAAAGGTTTTTTTTTAAATTAACATTTAAATCTTCTTAATTGACAAAATATTTTTACCATAACTGTGTAAATAACTCTTGTGGCACTTTTGTACTACTGTGTATATCTTGCAGGCATTTTGCTATTATAGTTCACAGGGTCCATAGCTGGGGGAGACTGATCATTCCTTTTCTCCTCTGGTAGTGTTTATAGTACCTTCCAGCATCATGAACTCTAGTTAGCAGATGTAAAGAATTCAGTTGAATACCAGCTATATGTCTTCATATTCTATGGTGAGTATCAGCTCAATTTCACACATTTTATGGTGTCTTCACCAGTAGGGTCTTACCATCAAGTTGTGGAGGGTAACCAATAGCATTGATATTGCCTGTAACATGTGGATTGGAGGCTATGGGAGTCCTTTTGTCAATGACTCAAAAAGGTGTAATCCATTTCTGGAACTGAGAGTTTTAATTTGATGTCTAGCTGGGGCATTTCCCCCCATTATATCATTTTATATATATAATGATATATATTAGTAAGCTTCCACAGTAGTAGGTTTTTATGTGTTTTTTCAAAAATCTTCAGTATTATTTATTTCTACCCATATTTTCTCCTTTACTGTGCCTTCCCATTTCTCTCCCTATTTAATCCTCTTTTTCTAATTTAGTATTTATCTCCTTAGAACACTGTGTTCTATTTACCATTTGTTGGAAGGTACCATCCTTCATACGTGTGTGTGTGTGTGTGTGTGTGTGTGTGTGTGTGTGTGTGTGAAATACATGCACTATTTGTCTTTCTGGGTCTAGATTAGCTCACTATGAATGATTTTTGGAGGGACTCCATCCATTTATCTGTGGATTTAATTTTTGTAGCAGCTGAATAATATTTTATTGTGCAAATGTACCATATTTTTATTATAATTTATCATTTGATAGATACCTAGGCTGTTTCTGGTTATTATGAATAGAGCAATAATTGACATGGATAAACAAATGCCTCTGAAGTAAGGTGTACAGCCTTTGGGTATATGTCCCAATAATAGTATAGCTGGATCTTGTAGTAAATCTATTTTTAGCTTTTTGAGGAACTTCCACACTAGTACTCCTATCATCAATGAAAAAGTATTCCCTGTTCTCTGTATCCTCACTAATATGTGCTATCACTTGTTTTGTTGATCTTGGCCATTCTGGTTGGGGTAAGATGAAATCTCAAAGTAGCTTTAATTTTCAGTTCCCTAATGGCTAAGCATGGTGAACTTTTAAAAAATATGTTTCTCAGCCCTTTATATTTCTTCTTTAGAGAATTCCCTTTTTAGTTTTATATCTTATTTTTAAACTTAGGTTACTTGTTTTCTTGATGTTCAGAATTATTTAAGTTCTAAGACCAGCTCCATTCAATGGAATCATCTGACCCTGTTAATGAAGCCAAGAACCTGAGACTAGGGAAACCTACAGAGACAACCAAACCAAGACAGTGGGAACTCATTAACTTTAGACCAACAGCTATGGAGCCTCCATGAGACTGGACTAGGCCTTCTGCTTAAGCGAGACAGTTGTATAGCTTGATCTGCTTAAGGGGCCCTCTGGCAATAGGATTAGGATCCATCCCTGATGCATGAGCTGGCTTTTTGGAGCCCATTGCCTATGGTGGGATACCTTGCACAGCCTTGATGCAGGGGGAAGGGCTTGGACCTGTCTCAACTGAATGTACGAGGCTCTGCTGACTCCACTTAGAAAGCCTTACATTTTTGGAGAAGGGAATGGGGGATGGGTTGGGAGAGGAAGATTGGGGTGGCAGGAGGAAGGAAGAGAGAAGGATCTGTGGTTGGTATGTAAAATGAATAAAAAAATTTTTCTTAATAAAAATAAATTAGCTGGGCAGTGGTGGCACACACCTGTAGTCCCAGCACTTGGGAGGCAGAGGCAGGTGGATCTCTGTGAGTTCGAGGCCAGCCTGGTCTACAGAACTAGTCCAAGACAGGCTCCAAAGCTACAGAGAAACCCTGTCTTGAAAAACCAAAAATAAATAAATAAAATAAAATAAAAACATTATATTAAAATAATAAAAAAAGAACCTGAGACTATGTAGATCATGACCTCTAGGAGAAAACCTACTACTATTACTCTGCTAAGTGAACATAACAATAAAACAACTCCTAAGATACATTGATATATCAATTGATTGGTGCATCACTTAACCATCATCAGAGAAGATTTTTCTTGCAGTAGATAGCAATTAGCACAATGACCCAACACTGGAAAATTTGCAGAGAGTGAGAAAGTTTGGAACATTTAGTTGTAAATGGGATGTCTTTATCACATCCTTTTCCACAGGTCCAGGAATCTGTATAGAAGATGAGATAGGAAGATTGTAAGAACCAGAGATGATAGACAACTCCAGAGAAACAGCATTTTCCAGATGCAACAATGATGATAAGATGTATGAACTCACAGAGACTGTGGCAACCTACACAAAACCTGCAAAAGTCCACAGAAGACAAAATGCTAGCCTGGAGGGAGGTATGGGCATGAAACCCTACCACCATCTGAGGAGCTATTTGCATGTGATAGGTACTAGGAGGAGAGAGAGTCAGTTTTCTTTTTTTTCCCCCCCACAGGTAAGTAATCTAATTCCAGGAAGACAGATTAGAATACAGTAATACAAATAATGAGCAAACAGCAACACATTAGAGACACAATCTTTAAAACAGTGAATATATAAACAGGAAGTATTTGTATCATATAGAAAATATCCTCATACTGGCTATTTTAAAATTCTTTTTTTTTTTTTCAGCCATGTGTTCCCCTGTCCTCCCCCTCCCGCCCCATCCCCCCTTCCCCCCAGCCCCTCCCCTCCATTCCCATGTCCTCTAGGACCAAGACACCCCTGGGGACTCATTTAAACCTGGTGGATTCATTACAGGCAGGTCCAGTCCTCTCCTTCCAGGCTGAGCATGTGTCCCTGTGTAAGCCCAAGGTTCCAAACAGCCAGCTCATGCACCAAGGACAGGTCCCAGTCCCACAGCCTGGGCACCTCCCAAACAGATCAAGCTATTCAATTGTCTCACTGATCCAGAGGGCCTGATCCAGCTGGAGGCTCCACAGCCATTGGTTCATAATTCATGTGCTTCCATTTGATTGGCTATTTGTCCCTGTGCTTTTTGCAATCTTGGATTCAACAATTCATGCTCTTGCAGTCCCTCCTCCTTCTCGACAGTTGGACACCTGGAGCCCCACCTGGGGACTGGTCGAGGATCTCTGCATCCACTTCCATCAGTTATTGGATGAGAGTTCCAAGATTACTGCTAGAACTCAAGAAATTAGACATCAAAATGCCCAATAGTCCAATTAAGAAATGGGCTATAGAAATAAACAGAGAATTCTCCACAGAGGAAGTTCAAATGGCTGAAAGACATTTAAGGAATTGCTCAACATGACGAATTATCTGGGAAATGCAAATCAAAACAACTCTGAGATACCACCTTACACCTGTCAGAGTGGCTAAGATCAAAAACACAGAAGACAGCTTATGCTGGAGAGGATGTGGAGCAAGGGGAACTCTCCTCCACTGCTGGTGGGAATGCAAGCTTGTATAGCCACTTTGGAAATCAATATGGCGCTTCCTTAGAAAATTGGGAATCCTTCTCCCCCAAGACCCAGCTGTAGCACTCTTGGCCATATACCCAAGGAATGCTCAATCATACCACAAGGGCATGTGCTCAGCTATGTTCATATCAGCATTGTTTGTAATAGCCAGAACCTGGAAACAACCTAGATGCCCTTCAACTGAAGAATGGATAAAGAAAATATGGTACATATATACAATGGAGTACTACTCAGCAGAGAAAAACAATGACATCATGAGGTTTGCAGGCAAATGGATGAATCTAGAAAAAATCTAGTGAGTGAGGTAATCTAGACTCAGAAGGACAAACATGATATGTACTCACTCATAGGAGGACACTAGATGTAAAACAAAGATGACTAGCCTGTTACACAACTCCAGGGAGGCTACCTAGAAAACAGGACCCTAGGAAAGATCCAGGGATCACCCAATGACAGAGAAATGGATGAGATCTACATGAACAACCTAGACGACAGTGGGAGTAATGAAGGGCAAGATTTGAGGGAAAGAAAGCTTAGGGGAGCAGGAGATCCCAGCTAGATCAAGAACAGAAAGGGAGAATGAGGAATAGCAGACCATGATAAATGAAGACCACATGAGAACAGGAATGGGCAGAGTGCTGGAGAGGTCCCCAGTAATCCACAATGATACATCCTCTGTAGACTGCTGGCAATGGTCGAGGGAGGCCCTGATCTGACCTAGTCCGGTGATCAGATGACTAAACACCCTAGCAGTCAAGAGTCAGTTTTCTTTAGTGATGTGATCCCTGGTAGGTTGACTGCCTGCTAGAGCATACTGAACTGATGATTAGGTGGGCAATGCAAACCAGACTTGAGCTAAAAAGAAGAGGAAAAGTCAAATTTTATGGTAAAAGAGGAGAGACTGCAAAAAGTGATTATGAGAGAGGAGTTGGGAAAGAGGGTAAATGAGTTCAAAAACATTACATGAATTTCTCAAAGAATTGTTCAAATGGTGTCCAAAAGTAAAGTATCTTGAAATAAATTCACCCAACGAAGTACAAACCTTGTACGGTACAAACTTTAAGACATTGAAGAAAGAAAGAAAGAAAGAAAGAAAGAAAGAAAGAAAGAAAGAAAGGAAGAAAGAAAGGAAGGAAGGAAGGAAGGAAGGAAGGAAGGAAGGAAGGAAGGAAGAAAGACACAGATAGACTTCCCATGCTCATGGATTGGTAAGATTCATATTGTGAAAATGGCCATCCTGCCAAAAGCAATCTACAGATTCAATGCAATCCACATCAAAATTTCAAAGCAATTCTTAAAGGAAGTTGAAAAAAATGTTGGTAAGTTTTATATGGAAACAAACAATACCCATGATAGTCAAAAGTAACAATAGGCAAAACTGATCAGTAAAACCAAACCAAAACAACCCCCCTCAAAAAACTGCTGGAGGTATCACCATCCTAGATTTCAACTTTTACCCCAGAGATAAAGTAAGCAAACCAGTGACACCTACATAAAAACAGACCCATTTAACAAAGGAGTAGAACTGAGGACTTGTTTTTGTTTTTTTTTTTTTTTTTTTTTTTGACAGAGGCCAATGGCATACATGGGTGAAAAGATAGCATCTTCAACAAGTGTTGCTGGTCAGACTGGATTAGCCACACATAGAAGAATGAAACAAGATCCTTATTGCCCACCCTGCATAAAGTTCAAATGGATTAAGAAATTTAGCATAAGAACTTATACCCTGATATTGACAAAAGTAACTTACAAAAGGGTTCATTTTGGTTCCATTTCAAGGGGTTGTGTTCTGTCATGGAAGGAAAAGCAGGAACACAGGGCAGCCGGTCACATTATACTTAATGTGAGTCGGAGAGCAATGGGTCCCGGTGCCAGCTCATATTCTCCTTTATATAAAGCTCAGAGTCCCAGCCCATGGGATAGTGTCAATCATACTTATGGTGTCTTTTTATCTCAACTAATCCAACCTAAAATTACTTTTCAGGATATTTGTCTCCAAGGTAATTCTACATCCTGTCAAGTTGACAGTCAATGTAATCACTCAAAAGCCACATATTCTAAGTGCTTCCAGTGTCTTTTACCATATAGTAATGGGAAATACTCTCTTTTATTTTCTCTTTCTTCCTTTCTATTTCTCTTCTTCTCCTTTCTGTCTCTTCCTCTTCCTTTTTACCTTGTCTTCTGTTTTATACACATTGTCTTATTTTGAATAACTCCTTTTGTTCTTTAAAAATATGTTCATTTCTAATGATTTCTCTGTCTTCTGCTGTCATTTTTGTTGTGTTTATTTCCAGGATATGGTGGATTTTCTCCAAATGTACAATAATCCCTGGTGGCCCATTCATATATATAACAGTGGTGACCTGTGTAATACTTCTTTGTAGACAGGCATGCTTGTCTTACAGTCCACACTCTAGAGTGCACATGGTGGGAACTATTATAATGCCAGGAGGTTCTAGGTGCTGCATTCTGGAGTCATTTGATTTGGGGTACCAGTGTCTACCTTAGATACTCTAGTTTTTTCTTGATGTGTTCTTCATTTGTTGAAAGAGAAAAGAATGTCAGTAGAAGGGAGTCACTGAAATCACTCCGTACAGATGTGTGTGGAAAATGTACTGGTCAGCTGTTCCTGCAGAATTTACAGACTGCTCCTTGGTTGTCAGCTCCATGCTGTGCCCTCCAGGGAAGAACAACACCATTCTCAAGGACACACCACCCGCCACCTAACACAGATAGTTGCTAATGAAGCTTTAACATTCTTTGATTAGCAGTTTACTCTTTTGCAACAATGTTATCACTACTGAGGCTTTCCCATTTGTTGATGAATCCCATCCTATCCTGTGCTCATTGTTTTTTGATTTATTTGGTATCACTTTAAAATAATTTACAAGGTGAAATTCTAAAATACCTATGAAATTAGAGAGAATGGTATAACTAACTTTGTGTGCAAACTAGATTTAATAATTATTGATGCTTTGTGGGTATTTTGCTATCCTTTTTATTTTTTCTCATATTACTCAGAATGGCCTCTACTCATCTCTTACTCAGAAGCTAATCCAGAAACAATGTCATTTGTTCCACAAATACTTCAGTATGTGTCGGTTAACTCAGGAATGCAAACATTCCATACAAAATCAGCTGTTTGATATTTCACAAGAACATTATGAAAATTGTTTCAATTATTGCAAATGTGACATTGTGTAGGTTGAGTTGTTTGAATTAAGAGTCCAGTCATGACTCATAAAATGATTTCAATGGCTATATCTTTTAAATTTCTCTTATTATATAGTATTTATTTCTTGTACACATTTCCCACTTGTGTTATAATTACTTGATTTGTATTGATGATAAATGACTTCCAAATATCAATGACTGTAACAAAATTTCATTCATAAAGAATGTGTCTCAATTCTTTTTTCCCTGGGATGTATGAAGAATTATTACTAACTCAAGTTGCATAGATTAGTACCTTATCGATGAAAGATATAAAAATGGGAATCCAAAGAGTAATAAAATATGTTCCCTTTTCCTCCCTTCTCCACTTCATCCTATGGTGTGAGACTTTTAACTTTCTGTAAAGTACCTTCACTGCTAGTGGCCCCACTTTATTACAGACAGTGACATGATATCCTGTATTCACAGAAAAGTGGAGGCACCCATAATTTACTTCTTCTCTTGATTCAATAGCCAAAGAATCAGCTACTTTGAACCTATAATCAACCATTGTGTGGCTTACAGCTCTGTGATATTCTATACAATTCTCCAGGTGCTAAAGCCACTTGCATCCCAACATAAAGTAATAATATCTCTTCCTGAGTGTGATTCACTACTGCACATAAATAAAAGTCCAATGGTTTATAGAAATTTAGTGAAATACCTCATGTTGAACTCACTACTTCCTTTCATGATTCATTTATGAGATGTGAAATAATAGAATATCAGAAGAAAAGCAATCCTATTGCATGTAACTCCTCTGTTGTTGCTTTGGTTGGGTGGTATAGGTGACCCAGGCCTTGATAGAAAAGAGGACAATTGTTGGATCCTCTCTTAATGTGATAGTTGCAGGCCAAATAAAGCAGCTGACCGCAAGATAATCCTGGATCTTACATCCAGGTCTAGAGTACAGTGGAATCCTTCCTTGTGTGAAGTTGACACTGGCCTCTACCCTACTGGGTGGTGCTGGGAAGAGTCCAAATAGAGCTCTGTTGATAGAAGGATTGTGAAATTGTCACTCCCTTTTCAGGGAATGGAGACTACAGAAGAGGCATCAGGACAAAATGAATGATAAGACTAGAACATATCCTAATCTAGGTAGCATTTGGGACTATCATGGTAAAAAAGCACAAGCTCAATCACAGAGAAAAGATGAGTGTTTGGTTTTGTAAGTAAATCAGCAGTGGCTCTAACTATTGTCTAAATGGCCCCAAATTGTCTTTATCACACCTTGGCTTACCTCCTAACTTTCTTTTAGGCAATGCCTTGAACCTTATAAAATGTCTTTATTGTAGACAAAGAAATACATTGCACCAAATCTTCCACAAAGAGGGATATCTCCTTGTGCATACCGAACACCAGAAGATGGTCTAGTAGGCTCAAAAATTATTATCCTCAATTATTTCTTAGAATAATTTAATCCTTGTGGTTTAGGAGTTTAAGAAACTGGGCACATTATGTATTTCTTACTTTAGTGAAGAAAGCCTTTTGATTTCTGAGTATAGTGATTCATCTTCATAAATACAGCAGTTAGGATGATGAGGCAGGAGGATTACTACATGTTTGAGGCTAGCTTGTGCTACATACTTAAATTCAAGGTTAGCTTAACATACAGTAGAACTGTCTCAAACCACAGCAACACCACCTCCAATAGCAACGCAGACAGACAAAAACAAAAAGAGCTTTCCCATGTTCCCTTTTTTTTCTCCTTTAAAGACCTCATGCTGCCTTACCTTTGGCTCTGACAGCAGAGTGCTGAGGGTCTGAGAGAATCGTCTTAATAATTCTCTCTGTGACTTCTTCCTTCATGGTTCAGTTTTCCTCCTTAACTAAAACAATAACAAAGAGCAAGACAGTAAGAACTCAGTGTTCCTGACTGAAGTTTGTATTCCTTCTTAATGACACAGGCTTGCTAATTAGGGGTCTGTCCAGCTGATGAGCAGCCCAAGAGAAGACCCTTCAGGGTGTTTTTGAAATAAGAAGCAGCATACTGCCACCAGCTTAGCATAGAACCCCAGTGGCTGTGTAATGCTATGCATTCAAGGATCTTGGGTATTTGCAGAATTTCCTTGGGACTTTCAGTGTTCTTTTTATTGGGCCCTTTGCATGGAAGCTGATGGGTTCTGGAGTTGAATAGTCAGATCTTCATTCTCATACACATTTTGTGTGAAATTATAAAAGTTTCTGATCCTCTCTTCAGTTGGTTTTGCAGTATAGGGATGATTATCCATGGCAAAGGAATGCTGTTACAATTAAGTGAAACAACACATGCAAAGTGTTGAATACAAATATGGTCTTAATAAATGTGAGATGGTGTAATCATTGAAATTGGACTTCAAAATTTAAGTGAGCTATTGTAGGATTGATTTTTCCCTGTTTTAATTTTTAAACTCCAAGGCATTTGAAAGGACAGACACTGGATTTTCCAAAATGGAGTATGACTCGATGTCCCTTGTACTTTACTGCAGGTTTAAGCAGCTTAAGTGCTCGTCCCACCAGCTTTCCCTTGAAAGAACAGAAAAAGCTGTCTATACTCTTCAGAGAGAATCCCAGTGAACTAAACTGTCATGCAGAGATGGTCCTCAGGAAGCCAGTAAGCCAGTTGCCAAAAGCTTAAATAACAGACATGGTCTGCAATGTCAAGCTTGTTCTAGAAAGAAGGGTTTTAGGATCATTATTCATAAAAAGCAGACTGCATTTTCACATTGTCTATTATAATCCAAGTGAAAAAGAAACCTGACTATCAAGGAATCCTCACCCTGTGTAAGTTTTGTATTCAGCTTTCCTGACATTTGTTACATTTACTAGGATCAGACTCACTACAAGGTGTTTACACTTGACAAACCCACTGGCAAAATTTCCAAGCCAGGAACAGGAGACTATTACCTGGCTGCTGCTTGTTGTTTTCTGGCATGATCAGTAAGATGGCTTAAGAATCTTGAACTGACTGTCTCCCTGTCAGGATCTGCACTAACATTAACTCTTTGCAGTTCATGATTAAAAATTACCTTCTAGGCTTTTAAACTCATCCATATTTTGTTTTGTTTAATTTTATTTTATGACCTTTTGGAAGGGGAAAATATGCTTCTGGATTCTTGGAGAGAAAGATGGGGGCATCTGCTTTCTGACTATGCTCCATGAACTCCTTTTTGTGTTATCATGAGATTGAATAGTACTCCTTGGTTGGATTGAATCCTCATGTGCTAAGACTTGGCTTCCTTCCCTACAGTGATGGATGTTGGAGGATGGGACTTTTTGAAAAGAATTTCCCTTTTGTTATGCTTTCATTTTTCAAGCAGAGGTCAGAGTGACCTGCTGAGACTACAAAAGATTATAGCAATATGCAACAGGGTCAGCATGGCAACCTCCTCTTGCTTGGTAGAAGCAGGTAGGAGAGTAAGAGCACTGTGAAGGAAAGAGGGAAATTGCTTATACCAAAGAACGCTCTGGAGTCACTGAGTGAGAGATAGTAGGAGGATATGAGAGTGGGAAATGGGAGAGAGCAGAAGAATCGTATTTGCTTGAGGTTGTTTGTTTGGTGATATCAGCTCTTCCTTTCTGCCCAGAAGGAAATGTCTATCTGGTATAAAGAGAGCAGAGGCTCAGGATGAGACACATATTGAAGATCTCTTCCACTTCCAAGACAGGTTGTCTGGCCTCCCTGAACCCAAGTAATTCTCACTGTTAAAGATAATTACTTTTGGTATATAAATTAAGTGAAAATTGAACATCAAAATGCCATGTTGATGGTAAATCATTTGAAATGTGACTATTGTTAGTTGTGGTATCGAGGTGATAGTTGAGAAGTTGGTGTTAGTGGTCTTGATGTTGAGGATGGCAATGACACAAGATTAGGAAAGGTAACACATGTAGGCTTTGGCTTGCCAATGGTGCCATAGCAGATACATTGGGTGAGTGAGAACCCAAAACTTGTGAGCTTCAGCACTCAACTGTCTCTTCAAAGGTACATTTTTGTACTATGTCTGGATGCCTTAAAAAGAATAAAAGTTAACAATAATAAGAAAACAAGTGTGCCCCATTCATAACCCTGGCCTCACCTGAGTTCTTCAGAAATCTGGCAGTGATGATTCCTCAAGAAGCCTGCTGAGAAATGAACATAGGCATCTTCCCTTTGGAATATACTTTTCTGCCTTTCCTGGGATCCCTGCATGGGATCCCAGACCAGGTGGTTTCCATGGCATCAGACCAGGCTTAGATTAGATCTCAGTCCTCAAAAGGAACGGTACCATTTCCTTTTACCAATTCCCTGGACAAAATCTTTATGCTGTAATTGGCTTTCTCCCAAAGTGACTCATCAAATGGGAGTTTGTACTTCTGCTGACCCCTGATGTCTTCCTGAGAATGGGTGAGACCTGCTGGGAGGAAAGGCAATCATTATATCATCCCTATTCTGAGACCACATAAACACTTCCCTTCACTAATGAATGGGCTCCAAAGGCCAGGGTAACTTGCCTTGGTGTGGTCTTCCTAGATGAAGGGTGTGGTTGAGAATTTAAGCAAATGGTCTTAGGAACATTCAAACACAAATTTCCCACTTTTTTCATCACTGTATCAGAATGTTAATGCTGTTATGGAAAAAAAAAATCTTTCCTTTTTTACTTTTCTTTATAAAAGACATTAGAGAAGCAGAAAAAAAAAAAACAAAAACAAACAAACAAACAAAAAACTCCTAACAGTGAATGATCTGCAAGGTGTCAGTATTTTTCTGTGCTGTGAGGCCTAAGAAGATGAGTCCCAGAGGGAATGGTAGTCATGCTTTTAAATGCTGAAAAGCAGAGCTAGAGAGATGGCTTGATTGGTAAAATGCTTGCCATGCAAGGGTGAAGACCTGAGAGTTTAGCTTCCCCATCAACATTATAAAATCTAGGCACATGTCTGTAACACCAGAACTTGGGTTACAGAGTAACCTAAAAACTTGGGTTACAGAGACAAGTATATCCTTGCAGTTCACAGGCTTGCCAATGGAGCCAACAATGAGTTCAGAGCCCAGGAAAGAGCTATCTCAAAAATAGAAAGACTGAAGAAGGCAGCTGATGTTGACATTTTGCTTCTATACACACATGTGCAAGTTCATCAAGAGGCACACATGCAGTACAAGAACATGTAGACACACACACACAGACACACACACACAATGAGGTACAGTAATTTAAACACAAAGCCAATGTATTATAGTGTAGATAGATGACCATTTCATGGCAATAGTGGAGCATATTAACAACCAATTCTTCTTAGATGCTGTGTTAGACAAAGCTTATTAAGGGTTCATCACCATATTGGTATACAGAGGGCATCTCATCTTGTGCCTAGGCTTGTTTCATCATAGGATTTCAGATTTATTGACAATTCTGAGCTACCAGATAGAAAATTTGGGTATCGGAAAAGAAATATTCATTCTCAAAATAGGATTATTGGTCAAAGTGGTCACTCAGGATGATATCTATAATTCTAAATCTATGTCCTTGACTTCTACTTGAGTCCCATACTAGATTTTTTGAAGTCACGAGAGTAGAACTATTTAGGAAGAAGAATGGATAAGCAGAAGTTGAAAGTAGACAGGGGAGGGCAATAGGGATAAATATGATCAAATTATATCATATACATGTTACAATGAAACCCATTATACATAGTGAATATGATGATAAGAACTTATTTTTAAGAAGGAAGTTAGTAGAAGTTCTAAGCTTATGGGAAGGAACTTGAGGACTGAAAAAGGATCAGCAAAATCAATGTGTAATCAGCAACTAGGATGAACTTGAGGGGCCCCACAAATGCTCAATAATAGAGAACATTGCAAGCCTTAATGTCTAAATAAAAAAGGAAGTTAGCAGGAAAAACATAAGCATGTGTATGATATAATCTGAGTTATGAATTACAGAGACTATGTGCCTTAGTTGGGGTTTCCATTTCTGTGAAAAGACACCCTGACCATGGCAACTCTTATAAGGAAAACATGTCATTTGGGGCTTGCTTAGAGTTTCAGAGGTTCAGTCCATTATCATCATGATGGGGAGCATGGCGGCATGCAGGCAGATGTGGTGCTTGAGCTGAGAGTGCTACATCTTGCAGGCAACAGAAAGTCGACTGCAACATTGGGTGGTACCTGGTATCCTGAGCATAGGAAAACTCAAAGCCTGCCCCATCAGTGACAGGCTTCCTCTAACAAGGCTATATCCACTCCAACAAGGCCACACCTCCAAATAGTGCCACTCCCCATGAGCTTATGGGGGCCAATTAAATTCAAAATACCACTCTACAGAGTTCTGGAGTGTGCTGGGTATCAGCTGGTCTAGAGGCTGAAGCCAGTTAGGAAATTACTGTTTGAGTCTGAAAGAGAGGTGACGATGAGCATGGTTTTTGCAACGGTAATGGTGAGGGTCGTGGTGACAATTAGACATTCCAAGAATTTTTGAACTAGAAGTTTAGAACTCAATAATGTCGTAGAGAAGTGGTATAGAAAGAGGAAAGAGGAATTAAGAATGCTATAAAGTCTTTGTAAAGTCTTTGGTTTCACAGCTTGTCTGAATGAGGTGTTATTGGCTGAGATGAATTACCCAAGGAAGGGCAGCTACTTTGGGAGATGGAAGAATTCTGATTTTGAGGAATACAAGCGGGATCTCAAGTGTCTATTTGGTTTTTCCAATACCTTTTGTTTCTTCAGGGAATGGCCTAGATTAGAGAAATAAAAAGTTAGGGCTTTCGAAAGGAGAGGAAAGGGACAGGGCTCTGGGACCAACTTCTAGAAAATCTAAGAGTTTGCATTTGAAAGGAGAAAGCAGGGGCACCAAAAGGCACTGAAAGAAGTAGCTGTGAATTTGAATGGAGCACAGGAAGTGTGGTACCTATAAGTGGGAGCAGAGATGATTTCAGTGAGTGAGGATGCCAAGGTCCAGGACTGCTGGGGGACATGTGGTGGCAGGTGCAGCACTGAGAACTTCATATCTGGCATATGTTGAGGCTTCAGTGACAAGAACAAGGAATGTCAGATTTCAAAGCCAATGGCTTTCCTTGCACTGGTGCTCCTTAATTCATGCCCTTACCTAAGAAATAAGCAAATATCAGCAGAGAATGTGGTGACATTAAAAAAAAAAAGTCAACCTACCCTGGTACATGTCACTCCTAATGCCACATTTGTTTTCTTATCAGAACTGTCAGATCCTCTATGGCATTTCAAGAATCATCGAGTCTGGGCAGACAGAAACATGAACTGGAATCTCCTACTTTTCAGATACTCCCTCTCAAGTTTCAGCAAAGACTACCTACCAGGACCCAGGCTTTGACTGAAGCTGATGCATTATTGCCTGGCTAGTAAACCCATCCATGGGCTTGAAAGAGTCTGAAAATGCATGGGAATGTTTATCAGGAAACCCTCACTGCAAACTGCATCCTGTTTCTGGTACTGTTGAGGAGCATTAAATAGAAACAGCAGCAAATGGAATTGTTTCCTTTATGCTTTAAGATACATGCACAGGCTTTTTTTAAACATCCTTGTTACAAAAGCTGCAAAGTATACTTTGTGTGTGGTAGCCAGGAGTATCCAAGCAGAGACCCCAGGCAAAGGGTAGATGAACTGAGCTCACACTTCCATAGGTAAGATGGGAATGGCTCACTGATTCAGATGGAGATATAGGGGTTCAGGGATGAGAAAGGTGCCAAGGCGAAAGATTAAGAAGAGCATAATTATTCTTCTGAATCCACACCAGCTGGACTTTAGACACAACTGGGTCTGGCCTGGCAGTGTCACCTTGTGTTTCTGGACTCTTAGTCATAGCTACTTCTCAACTGGGCTGGCTTTGCTCTTCTGTTCCCTGTGTGTCAAAGTCACTTAGGCAGAGACAAACAGCCTGTGGCCTGATGCTACGTGATTATGTTTTATTTGACTGATTTTATTTTGTCACAAAAGCATTGGGAAAATGTAGATGCACTGGAGCTTGACCATGACAGATGAAGTAGGGGATCCAGGAATTAGGCTGTGCCCTGGGGCAGATTGGTTTGCCAGGCAGGCAGTGATGCATCAGAAGCAGTAGAAGAATGGGTCCTGGTAGAGAGGCTGGCCAGCTGGCCATTGCCACTTGGGGAAGGCGTCTGAAAAGTAGTGGACATCAGTGTATAGCTTCTGTCTAGACTTGATGATCTTGAAATATCCCCAGAACTTCTACTTGCAAATTCCGTGAAGCCATTTTAATAGGAGAAACAGGTGTTGTGTTCTACTATTTATTCTGAGGTGGGTCTTAAGGTAGAGTTCAGGATAGATTATGCCTCCTTATTTTTAGACACCTGAATACCTTGAAAAATGAATCTGGTGGCCATTTTACTATATGACTATGGACCTTAGATGTCTTTAAAATAAGACCAGAGTACATGGCTAGGTCCTCATACTCTAGTCTGCTCTATTGGGCCACAGTGAATTCTTTTCTTCACAGATTAATATCTTCTCTTTGGACTCTCAGGTAGGCACATGATAATTCCCCCATTACCAGTATCTCATCTAATTAAAAAAATCCTGCCCTTTTTGAACTATATTATTGCTTACTGACCAAAATTTAATCTTAGCAAAACTTCTTTTGACAAAACACTAAGAATGGTCTTCCCCCTTTTCACACCTGAACTTCATTCTTAAGCCCACAATCCTGAAATCACCAGTGGAAAGAACACTGTGGAGGGATCTTTCCTGATTCTTCCTATAGGGCAGTGGTAATTCCACTCTTTGAAAATACTGTGGTGTGTATGTAGCCTTTTCTTTCCTCAGCACTCTCTGAAGTCTATACTGCATACAGAATTTAGGGAAGTCTATGTAAAGTAGAATTTAGATCAGATTATCTATTTCCTTCTAGCCTTCCCATAGTACCCCATTTAATTCAGTTCAGGCTTAAACATTTGTCCTTACCTTACCTGTGTCCTTAACTTGACATCCTTGATTGTCTTCTCTTTATAGAATGCTACTTCCTTCAGATTCTGCTCTGGATTCTCACCTTTCAGGCCTCTCCTTAAAGACCATCTGCCCACAGACTACTTCATGAAGTATCCTCATGATTGGGGCTCTATTTTTCCCCCTCTACTTGCAGGATGTGTGTTTATTGCTCCATTTATCATGCTCTCATGTAGATCACAAGCTCCATGAAGGCAGCTATACTGTATCTCTTGTTCAGAAGAAACAGAATGCCTGGTATGTCACTGTTGGTTCATAAATAATTATCTAATTAGTATATGGATGAAAATTACAAATGTAGTAATGAAGGGTGTAATGAGGAGGCAGGGGACAGTCAGGGGAATGAGTAGGTAGGAGAGGGCACAGACTGTTGAATACTGTGCTGACTTATTTCACTCCCATATATCTAGACTCCAGTATGCTCTAGTCTGCATGCCAGACCCTTGGCCCAGGCTCTAGAGTACTGATCTTAGGAGCCCCATAAGTATGCTCTCCAGGATGTATGTACCATCTTTGCCTCAGTGGATCCTGGCAGGAGGCCAACCCATGTGGATTCAAGCTTCAGACCTTTATGTCTAACTGTTGAGTTGGCATTGGGCCAGCCACAGAACCCCAGCAGCAACTTTACTGTTAATCTCTGCCAGTTGGCCTATCTCAGAATCTATGCATGCCTCAAATTCTCCTACCCCACATTAAGTTATTAATGTTACCACTCACATCTTTTCTATATTATATATCCATTAACCAATTATCATAGTTACAGTTATTGTTAATACTTTCCCTTTTAACTTTCATTCTAGAGACACAATGACCTTTTACCAACCTTCCAGTAGCAGAATATTATGAATGTGACTATTTGCCTAGTAGTGAAAATTCCTCTCACTTTATCCAACTGTGAAAGTTTTATCTATCCTTCAGTTCTGAAGGACAGTTTTTGTTAGGTCTGGTTTGGTTGACATAATTTATCCCTCTCTTCAAATATATAATACCATTATTTTTGTAATCTGCAAAATTTCTGCTGAGGAAATTTCAGTAGCTTTAAGTAAAAACAACCCAAAGAGATAACAGAAACCATTAAATAATGATAAAGGGATAAAGTCATAAAGATGACATAACAAATTTAACTATGTTCACCCAACATCAGACCATCCAAATATATAAATTTGAAGTTAATAGAACAAATAAAAAGTAGAATCCAGTATCTGTAAACAAGCTTAATATTACACTTTCAACAATGTGAAAATTATTCAGACATAAAATCAATAAACAGCACAATGATCAACTCCAAAGAACAATTGGGTCAAAGAGACATACATAGAGACTATTCCATCTAAAAGCAGCAGAACTCCTTTAAATCACCTTCCAAATGTTAGGACACAAAGTAAATCTTTGCAAATTAAAAACTGTTTAAATTATATCAAGTGTATTTTTGGGCCACTAGGAGATAATTATAGGAGGAAAATTAGAAAATCAGTCAGTATGTGACGACTTTAGAAACGTAGTTGTGAAAAAAACCCTGGCTGGAAGATGAAACCATAAAGATCAAAATTATTTAAGTCACAATAATATCAAACATTTTAAAACCTGTGGCTTGTAAGATGGTTTATCTGGTATAGGCAGTTGTGCGCAGACCTTGACCTGAGTTCAATCCCAGGATCCCACAAGGTGGCAGGAGAGAACCAACTCTCAACAGGTATCCTTTGTATTCCATATGTGCTTCACAGGCTACAAGTGCCTACACACACACACACACACACACACACACACACACACACACACACAAATAAATGATTTGTAAAAATCTGAAAAATAAGTTTAACCAATTAGGTGCTAGATTTGCACACAGAAGTACAAAACATTGAGGAAAGACATTGAAGAATAAGTGCACAAATGAAAAGTTTTCTATGATGATGGATTAGAAAAATTAATAATGTTAAAATATTTAGGCTACCAAAAGTAGTTAATAAACTCTGTGTGATCCCTACCAAAACTTCAGTGACACTTTTCATAGAAGTGAAAAATATATTCAAAAGTCCCCAATAGCCAAAATAATCAAGAATAGTGAAGGAGGAATGAGACTAGCTAATTTCAAGATATGCTTTAAAACTGTTACAAACAAAATAGCCCATACGAATAATAAAGACTAACAGAATAGAATATATGCATAGTCATGTATTCCTATATGTTACATTTTATTTCTTACCATTTTAAATTAAAGATGTCATATTTTTTGCATTTATTTACTTTGTACACACAGATGTATATGTGACGATACAGATGTGTATGTACGTCAGAGGACATATTGCAGGAGACAGTTCTCTCTTTCCACCATGTGAGTCCCAGTGATGGAACTCAGGCTACTAGGCTTGACAGTTACCAATGGACCCATCTTACAGGCCCTCTATTTCATTTTAAACTCACTCATCTGTCAGTGAACTTTTAGGTGTGTTATTGTAAATAATGCTGCAATGGACATGGCAGTATACCTTCTCTTTGACACAGTGATTTCATTCCCTTTGTATTCTCCTTCCATGCAGTGAAACTGCTGTATATCATATGATAATTCTGTCCTTCAATTTTGGAAAAAATCTATACTGTTTGTCCATGATAGCTCTGAGTTTATTACCTTCTTATCAATATTAGGAAAGGATTTTTCTCCACATCATAACCAACTTTCATCTCCTTGCTTTTTTGTTAATAGGGCTGAAAACCTGACACTGCCCATACAGATATTTGTGAGCCACCATGTGAATTCTAGGAACAGAATCTGGGACCTCTGGAAGAGCAGCCAGTGCTCTGAAACTGCCTAGCAATTTGAAAAATGTATATTTGCCTACTTTAAGTTGAAAAAATTAGAATACATACACATACAAAATGTAATATTATTTATATTTAAAAAGAAAATTTTGTAGAGTAAGATGTGAATAAAAATATGGAAGACATTACTAATTGAATTAAGCTGGCATAGAAAAGAAAATAATGAATGATCACTCATCTATGTAGAATTAAAAACACTGCATATCACATAAATAGAGAACAGAGATGATAGCCAGGGCTCTGGGGTATGATTGTGTGTGGGATGTGGTGGTGCTGGTCAGAAGGAACAATTTTGAAACTATGGGGGATGAATACATTCGAATAAGTTCTAGACATCTAATGAGCACCTAGTAATTATAGATGATAATATTGCATTACACAACTGAAATTTCCTGAAAGTAAATCAGTGTTAGCATGAATGCACGCCCACACGGGGTAGCTATGTGAGATGACAGAAGTGTTTATTAACTTTATGGTGATCTTTCCACAATGTATCAATATCAACACATTATATTTTATACCTCAAATGTACATTTTTGTTGATTAACTCTAAGTCCGCAAGGCTGTGAGAGAGAGAGAGAGAGAGAGAGAGAGAGAGAGAGAGAGAGAGAGAGAGAGAGAGAGAGAGAGTGTGTGTATTTGAGGTTACCTTCCAGGAGGTGGAGGGTAATGCAAAAGGGTCCTAACCAGTTCAAGGACAGGACCAAAGGTGCGCTGTAGAGTGACTGATGGTGACTGAGAAAAGGGAACTATATTACATCTAGAAGCAGAAAGATCCCACTGGGTTACCAGGAGCCCAAAAGAGGGAAGGATGTGAAAGTATACCTGTGTGTAGCAGAGCTGCAGAGTGTGGGAACATTATTTAATGAGGCTTCTAGTGGCCATGACAAAGATGATCATTACACGGGAGTGGAGAACACCTGTAGAGCAGACACAATTGACCTTCTTAGCTAAATGAACTGTTTTCTTCAAATAAAATTGAATTCACAACTTCTGCATGTATGTCAGAGTAAAGTGAATCTCTCTGGGGCAGGAGCCCGGAGTGCAGCCTTGCTCTCATCCATGAAATCATCCCTGCTTTGACTCCCTAACAACAGTCACTAAGCCTGGCTTACAGAACTACTAGGGTTGCAAGGAACATGGTGCAGACAAACTTTTCTTTGTATATTTTTATTTATTTTATTTTTTGAAGCATGTGTATGTGGGAGCAGGTGTGTGTGCCATGGTGGATGTGTGCAGGTCGGAGAACAACTTGAGTTTGTTCTTTCCTTCCATCCTGTGGGGCCCAGGGATCAAACTCAGGTCCCTATGTGACTTTGCCACTGAGCCATCTCACCAGCCTTTAGTAAGACGACTTCTGAGATAGGAGGAAGGAGGACCAGGCACACATGTAGACCCCCCCTCCCGCTATTATGTCCTTCATTGACAAGTGCAGTTTGCAGCTGTGTGCAGTCTCTCTGAGCAATGGTGTCTGTGCAGCACTTCTGACCACCCCATGGTCGACCTGGCAGAGTTTGCCTTGCTGACTCAAGGAGCCACTCTCCTAAGGCAGAGCCCCTTCTTTTCTTCTCCACCCCCACTTTGGCACCTCTATTGCTATAAATACACCCTATGTGTGTAATTACACCCTGGAACAGAAGTGGCTCCAGTGCCTCATTGCTCCAGGCTATTGTGTCAGCAATATACCTCCGCAAAGCATATAAAAAGACAAGCGACTCAGGAGGTAGAGAGAGAGAAAGGATAAAGGGGGAAATTTAACAACAAACAAAACTCATAAGACTGCATTATGAGTCTTCCCAGGAGAATAAAAAGGCTCCAAAAAGGTGACTCCTGCCTCTGGAGCATACAATATGGTTTTTATAAACTTCCTGGTTTCTCTCCTTTTTTTTCTTCCCTATTTCACCTATATACTGCATAACTTACTGAAGGAAATTAAATACAAAAGCTACTTGTATATTTAATTCCAAGTAGAAAAAAACTCCAAACTCCTGAATGCTGTAATATCACTAAGGAAGATGATGAAAAACCAGAAAGCAGTCTTTAGACAGGTACTCCTTCCTAGCTGTGGCCCATGTACACCAAGTCACAGCACACAGATCCACAGGATCCAACCTTGATTAGAAAGTAAGGAAGTGATGCAGGCCTGGATCTTGCACATCAGTGGAAGCCTGGGACAATGACTCTCTCTAGGTTCTGGGTCCTGGCTGAGCCTGGCTCTGCCCAGCTCTCATCTAGAGATCACAGTTGTATTAAGACTGTATTAGTGTGCTGCCATAAAGTCTTCTCAATGAAGTGCTGATCAGGCTATGGGAAGAGTCTGGCAGGGACATCAGAGCATGCTTGTGTTTAAACTTTTCTTCACTTCTGCTTGTTTTAAGCCCTAATGCCTATTAAGGAGCAGAGCAAACCTATGCTCTCCCTGAACTCATCTATTTATTGTCCATTCAGTCTTTCTTTCTCCACTGTTCTTTGCCTCTATGAACATGTGTAGCTAAGGCTTTGAAGTTTGAATTCATTCAGTTGCCACTAATGTTCAGCCACCTTGGACAGTCTTCCCCTCTTTATTTATCTCTGTCTTTCTCTATAAGATAAACTCATCATGCAGATTAAGGGAAAGTGTGCCTATAAGATAATCAATCAACAACAGTTGCTGAAATTACTACTATGGGTATGTCATGTATGAAAGAAAACTACATTTAGCATCCTTTGGACTCTGAATCTCTCTCTCTCTCTCTCTCTCTCTCTCTCTCTCTCTCTCTCTCTCTCACACACACACACACACACACACACACACACACACACACACACACACACCACAGAATCAGAAAGATGGAGTAGCACTGTGCATCTGTTAAAAGTGCATCCCATGCACAAACCTGAGCTAATGAGTATCTATGGATTTTAAGCAGATTGCTGAAAAGATATGAAGATCCTGGTGTTTAACAAATTCAGGACACTCCCGGTGCTCAGAAAAACCCATTTACATAGGGTAGCACATAGGATGCAGGGTGGGACAGGGAGAGCAGTAGTATTAGTGTAAGGGTAAAGCCCTAATGAAAAAAATACCACCTGTTCAGTCTTCATTGATGAAGTGATTGGATGGTTTTTCCCAAATTACTTAGTGTGGTTTTCAAAATCATATTCAATTATGAACATATAATGGATGCAGTGTGTGTGTGTGTGTGTGTGTGTGTGTGTGTGTGTGTGTGTGTGTATGTGTGTGAGTGTTGATTGCATTTGATCTGCCAAGTATAAAATAAATAATACATTTTAGATAAGCAAAAGGGTATTTTAGAGTGTAGGTATGTGGGTATTAGAGAATGTTACCCAACTTCAAGCTACTTGTCTAGGAGTTCTTTGGTTTTTGTCTTTTCTTTCTCTCATACAATACATCCCAATTGCAGTCTCCCCTCCTCCTACTTTTTATATTGCAGGTGATACTATAACTGTCTTCAGGAACCTCTAACTCTATTGCAATGCAGGTATCCCCAGAGGACACCTGAAAGTAAATTAAGAATAGAATTGAGAACCCAGAAAGAATCAAGGGAAACTCAGAATGCGTTATATCTGATGGTGATATGTTGGATTATAGTCTTTAAAAAATATCTTAAAACAGTGCAAAAATACTAAACATGAAAAGAGATGTTGACAATTTGTTGAGCTTTTGAATTTCAGACCCACTGTCATGATACAGTAGGAGTTCTCCGGCCATTATGTACAGTAATGTGAGACAGGAATATGAAAAGGCATGATGCTGAACCTTTAGTGATGGTAAATAGGACTCAGGTTACAGCACAGTGTCACTACCCTGCCCCATCAAGTCATGTCTGAACCTGCATGTATTCTCAAGGTTCTGAAACACACACAGGCAATGCCATGACTACCTCTGGGAAGGAAACAATTCTGTGTATTTCTTCTGAGTAGCACAGACCAGGAAGGAGATGAGGTTCAGTCTGATTTTTCTGTGAATTCCAGTATCATAGTGTCACTGACCAGTATGTGTTAAAGTTTTGTGCTCAGAATGTGTTCATATAATGACCCTCTTTTCCTTCTTAAAAGCTGCGAGGAGGAAGAATCACTTTAAAAATATGCTGTCAATCTGTGAAGTCATCCCCTTGGATTTCTTTTATGACAATTTAATATTGATTAAAAAAAAAAACAGCCTCATGTGGAGAATTTGATGGGGAGGGTGGCAGATGAAAGGAGGGCTGTTCAGACATGTATGGGAAACAGCCCCAGTACAAGCCTTCTGAGTAACAGATTATGAATAATACTGACCTACAAGGGATTCAGCTGGTTGATGAACTAGGCAATTTATTACCAGTTCTTCTTTAATGTCTGATTGATGTGATCTGGGAGTGGTGGTCTATAAAATGGTTACAGGGATATATTGTTTGGCACCATACCAGTCACGTAAATGACAAAATTCAATGAAAGCAACAAATCTGTGACTACAGACTTGTGTATGTTGTAGCCATACCTTCAATTTTTAAAGAGGCATCTGTGCACTATACAAACATTGATCACAAAGTTCCATGCAAGTAAAATGCACTCTGCCTTTATTACAGCCTATGGTCTTCTTCCTTGTCAAAATTTGTTAACAGTTTTTGAACTTACAATTGCAAACTTGCATCCTACAGAACTAAAAGTAGTATGCCACTTACCTCCAGCAGGTAGTGTGAGGCTTGCTTCATGCTGCTAGCAACAAGATGTCTTTTCCACAAAAATTGAGGAAGTTTCCAATATTCCTATCCATGTCTCTGCCACAGTTCACTGTGCTCTGCATGGTCAACTTTAATAGCACCCTCAATAAACTTTTTAAATATGAAAAGTATCACATACAGGAGATTTTCAAATTGACTTTTGGGAGCTACATGTCTCTGTAAATCTAGAACAAGTCCTTCATTGAAAGAAATTTATGTCTCTATTCAATTCTTTTCTGGTCTCATCTGAAACATGAAAAGTCCAAGGTCTTCAAGAAACATCTCATAGCTTCAAAAGCTAACATAAGCTAGGACAATGTGGACAAAAAGTTTAGTCTGTTCATGTTGCAAAGAAGAGATATTTTATTGTCCACACAAGGACTGGCACATTGCACTAGTGGGAACTGGTGTTTACTATGGAATAGTCATGATTGACAGCCTCTATTTCAAATACTGGCCTATGTCTTCCTGCCAAGAGGATGCTTTCTATTGTAGAAGAGACTAGAGAATCTTGAGGATACCTCTATCTCCAGTAGGTCAAGATTGGCATAGCAGTTTTTTCATAACAACACAAACTTCACCAATATGAATGTATATGGACACTGAAGATCACAGAAAAGATGAGCGTCACTAAAGACAGTACCAAATGGCCACAGCCTAGGCTTCTTTTCCACTTACATCATGCATACCATCCTCCATAGCCAGCCAGCCATCCTTGGTCTCTCTGGCAGTGTTTGCACTAGCAATTATTATGACTTTATTATAGCCTCTTTCAGCAACTTATGAGTTTTACAGCCATATTACAAGTCTGTTTACAGTTAAGTGGCAGTGAGTACTATTAAAGTGAGTACTGTAGATATTTTTATGACTTACGTTTGCACCATCAGAAACATTCAGCGTCTGTAAGCAGTACCAGAACCCCAGTGAGATGGTTTAGGGCTGATCAAATGGGAAAATAAAGGGGCTTTGTTTTATTTGCCAAAAGCAGGTCTCCATCAGGCCAGAACTATGAATGATTTGTGTTAGGCCAATGCTAGAAACATCATCTACATGATTTAGGATATTACAATTAAGATAATTATGTTGTAGTTAAAATTATTTGTTATTGTCAAATAATAAGACACTCAAATTCACATAGACAGAAAGTAAATGGTTTTTGGCAGAGACTACTTGAAAAAGGAAATAGGAAGTTGTTGTTTAGTGGTACAGAGTTTGAATTTGGGAAGATAAATGTTCTACAGACAGACGGTGGTACACAGCACTCTGAATGTACTTAATGTCACTGAAGTCTTAGCACTGTTAAAATGGAAAGGTAGGGATACACACTATTACATTTAGGCAGAGGGTAAGGGGGGAATATCTATACAGATACAGATGTTGTAAAATTACCCATCTAATGGTGGTTTCCTTTGTTTGATGATACCAACATCTATGTATATAAGACATTCAGTCTTGTCAAGGTCTCCTATAGTTGGAGAGCTTCTCTCCAGGTGCCACCAAGCCCTGTTAGTTCAAAAACCCATTTGTAAAATAAACACACAGACATTTATATTATTTAAACTGCTTGGCCATTAGCTCAGGCCTACCATTGTCTAGTTCTTACTCTTATAGTTAGCCTATTTCTATTAATCTATACTTTGTCACATGGCTCGTGGCTTACCAGTACCTTATCTCTTTCTTGTCATGGTGGTGGCTGGCGGTGTCTCCCCTGCCCCCAACGGCCTTCCAGAATTCTCTTCTCTCTTGTCCCACCTGTACTTCCTGCCTGGCCACTGGCCAAACAGCATTTTATTTATACAGAGCGATATCCACAGCAGTCTCCAATGTTGCTTTAGTAATAGTGTGATAAACATTTTTACTATCCTAAACTAAAATCTTCAGAAGCCTGTTTACAAACTGAGAAGTTCAGTTATAGAGAAACTTCTAGATGGTCAGCAATTACTATTTTGTGCAGTGTTGTCACCTACAAGTATTAGAAAACCCTGATAAGTATGCCCACCTGAAATACACTCTTGGTAGTGGATACAACTTTTACTCTTCTCATAAAGGTGACTCATGTTCTATTCCTAAGACTAAAACCACTTGTATTATCAAAAGACAATTCCAAACACTATGAACTTGGTATCTCCTGCATGGTAAACAAGCATCCTGCCACCATAGCCTCATCTCAAGTTCTACCACTGCCCTTTTGTCAAAGTTTCTGTAATTCTTTCTGATCTTCCTTAGCCTTGTTACCTTGAATGGTCCTGTAGCATCAAAGTACAGAATCACACAAAATTGCATCTTCAAATCTGGTGGAAGAATTCTATCTTCATATTTCTTGAAAATGTTTTCCACTGTAGTCTTGCTTTACTGCTAAGAAGTTTGATACCAAAAGTGCTGGAGAGGGACAATGCATGGGGGATTCCACAACAGTGTGAACACACTTAGTGTCCCTACCTGTACAAGCATGGGAGAAAATGGCAAGCAAGCTTTATTTTCCGTATGTTTTGCATAGAAGTTTTGCCTTAAATCACTTATTTGATACCTGAAAGTACATTGTCACCTGGGGATGTGGTAGCAAGCAAGGAAATCAGATGTTTAGCCATCTTAGAATTTACATTCTGAAGTTAATTAAAAACTCCAAGGGATTGTGCTAACAACAGAGTGAATAAGAACCTGAACTGGAATAGAATAACAGTCTATTGTTTGTCACAAAAATGTGAATATAGAATCTATATTTTAAGCTTGTTTTGTCTAGTTTTTGCCAATTTTTTTCTCATAAATAGTTATTTTTCCCTCTGCCATCTTGAAAGAAAATGAATTTTTATCAGGTTATAATAAACACCTGAAAAGTATTTTAAATCTTCAAGGAAATAGCTCTTTTTGACACATAGTGCTTATTCCATAAGCATGAGGAACTGAATTTGGATCTCTAACCCTATGTACAAGTTGGGTGTCTGTAACCCCATCACTGAGGGCTCTTCAGGCATATTCTGGGGCTTCACCTGCTGGCTAATCAGTATAGCACATTACAATCTCTTGCTTCAATGAGAGGTGCTGCCTCAATAAACAAGGTGGACAGTGAAAGAGAAGGGCATCCAACTCAGATCTTCAAATTTTACATGTACACACATGGATGCACATGCCAGCTCACACATGCACACATACCACATATGTATACATATGCTACACACACACACACACACACACTGAGAGAGAAAGAGAGAGAGAGAGAGAGAGAGAGAGAGAGAGAGAGAGAGAGAGAAAGAAAGAGAGAGAGAGGAGATAAGTGTTGACAAATACTGAATGTAACTCTGAATCTCACAGTAAACTAAACAGAGGGAAGATTGTTATAACAAAATATAATAACAGCAAAAAATACTGAAGGAAAAATGAAATGCTAAAGAAGAAATAGAGTAAGCATATTACTGTATAGGAAATACACAGGAGTAAATATTTTTAAAAGCCATATCATAATATAACATGTCACAGATAGGTAATATATAGTAGACAGACAGATAGATAGGTAGATAAATAGATGGATGGATGGATGGATGGATGGATGGATGGATGGATGGATGGATGGATAGATGGATAGATGGATGCATGCATGCATGGACAGATAGGTAGATAATTTGTAGTATTTCAGATGCAGCCAGCAGCTGGCACATAGTAAGCAAGATTTTTATCACTGAATTACATCCTTAACACCTCCCCCAATGCTATATAATTTTGAGTTGATTGATGATAGCACTCAAGAGCAAGCAATCCTTCCAAGCAGTGCTCACCTGTGGAGATTCCAGATCATACTTCTTTTTAATCAGAGGTGCTATTGTTGGGAGCCAGGAGTGCTGACATCTGTGATAAGATGGCCTTGAATTCAGGTGGTAAGACAGATAGATGGATACATGACTTGGAGAAACACTTTTCTTAAGCATTGTTCTTGGGTTTGGGGATGGAATGATAGATCAAATTGGAATTAGAATCAGAATAAATGACTCAATACTTTCTTAGTTTAGAAGCATTTCAGTGTCCTGACAGTGCAACCATTTTTGTGCTATTCATCTTAATTCCAGACAAAATCATACAGAGGATGTTGCCTAACCTAGCTTTTACCTCCTTGGGCCTTGTACTGATTTTATTTGTTATTGGAGCCTATGAGTAACAGGCATAATAGCATTAGCTTCATCTAGTCAACACTGACTTATCGCTCTGTGTCAGGTGCTATGCTTGTAAAGTGTTGCATAAATGGAGTTAACATTTAACTATTGCTAGTTTTATATGCATTGCTTCATCTAATGCTCACAAAAACATGGTGAAGTAGTATCATTACTCTTACCATTCCACAACTAAAAAAATGGAAACTGAGATTAAATATACTGCTAATGTTCCTTGGCCAATAAGGCAGAAAGAGCTTTACTTCAGATCCTTTTAGGTCACACCTTATTTACTCAACCATTGTGCTGATTCCAAATAGTCACTTTAATTGGAATTGGATAAATGCAGAGACTGCATTTACAGTGGCTGTTTTTGCTG
This sequence comes from Onychomys torridus, assembly GCF_903995425.1. Taxonomy (NCBI): domain Eukaryota; kingdom Metazoa; phylum Chordata; class Mammalia; order Rodentia; family Cricetidae; genus Onychomys; species Onychomys torridus. Next base: position 52,313,033 of record NC_050447.1, read on the forward strand.
CTGTAATGGAGGGTGTTTGATACTATCCTTACCAAAAACTGTTATAATGATTTAAAAAAAAAAAACCTGTTGACTTGCTTACTCATCTTATTTGGGAGTAAATACTCATCTTTTTAAATTCTCAGCACTAGAAGAAGTCTTAGTTCTTTATAGTTTTAATTTTTTAAAACCTAATAAACCAATTTAGTTTTGTGTGACATACACTATGTAAATTGGTAAGAGAAGAATCACAGTCTGCCTTAAACTAATAGGAAAATGAATAAAACATCATCAGGAAAGTCATTTAGAAATATCACTAGCTACATATGAAAGTTTTAAAAACACATTAAAATAATAATGGTCCACTTTATTTAACCAAGCCTGGCTTAAAAACAATTATCATCAAATGTTACCAAGGTATGAAGAAAGAATGGCATTTTCAGAAATAACTTAGAGAGCAATTTGGTCAATTACAACAAAAGTCAGAGACTCTACATACTATTTTCTTTATGTGTGAAACAGTGACAACCTAAGCATCATTTTACACAGCCACCAGAATCATCAAAGAACTTAGGCAATAATAGAACTGATTAAATACACTTCAAATCAGTCAAATTTAGTCTTGGGAAACTTTAATTCAAGTTTAATCGTATTAAATTGGGATGTTCCAAGTTTAATAGTGTAGTATTAATATTACAACCTAATTTCATGTGCCTGGTAAAACTCAGGAATATCTATAGCTTTAGAGCACCAAGAATTAGTAAAATAAAAATAAGTCATGTTAGATTCAGTGTACAAATGTGAAGTCCCCAGGATGAGGGAGGCCAAAGCTGGAGAATCATTTGGGCCTGTAAGTTCAAGATGAGCCTTGGCAACAAAACAGAAGAATGGTAGGACTAAAGAACAGGAAAGAAAATGATGAGGCAGAGATATTATTTTACTGAGTTTGTGCACTTCAAGATATAGTTTTTGTGTATATGTTATATGTAAATTTTGTCTATTATTGTGCGTTGTATTATTCTATTCCTTAATACACAGACACTATGCAGAAACTTTTCAGGATGAAATACCTTCTCATATCCTAAAGCCTGTTTATATCAGCTTGGTTTCTCTTTCAGTTTTTATGTACTTTATCTCTAAGAAGGTCTACTCTGTTGTGATAGCAATACAGCCCAAGCACTTTCCAAAATCAATAGTTCTTTGAGCTTGGCCAAAGACAGGCTGACAGCAGATCCCTTGGTGAGTCTGGGGTGCTGGGTAGGGGACACAGCTTCTAGACACATAGCATTTGGTTCTAAGTAGGACTTGTCCACACAGTGAGTACTTCTGCCTGTATTATGGCTCTGAAGCATGTCACCCCAGGGTTCACTCAGTTCCTTCTTGGTGGCCATGGGCCAGTGATTCCTCCTGAAGTTCATTATTTTATTTGAGCTGATGAAGATGCAAAGCAACCTGAAGGCACGTAAGGAATGTGCTGCTCATGGTCCTTGTGATAACCCCAGGTCAGATAGTGGAGGGAAGGCCTTCCCAGACATCATGTATGTGCTGATGTGACCATTTCTTGTTGCTTCTGTGTAACTTCATCTGGGATTCAGATTTGGTTTTTGTTTTTACCTGCCTGCCGATATTTCACAAAAGATTTCAAATGGGCCTATGTCTTACACCTTCAACACAAGCTGGCTCCAAGGATTATAGGAAGTACGTGGGATTCACTTAGCAACTTTACCAGGGAAGTTTTATGAAAACTTAATTCATCTGTGTGAAATGCCTACAGAGCTTTGCTTTTTAATCCGAAGTGTGAGTATAAAAATTGATGACTTTGTTAGCTGCTCCAACCCAAAGGCTCCTTCAGGAACATGCTTGCATCAAGGGTTAGATCCTTGACTTGGATTTGATAGTCTAATTCACTAACTCACTTTTCATTTTCCTTGTTGGAACTGGTCCTAACAGGGATGACATCTAGAGCTTGAACACTGAAATTCAATCCAGCTGTTACTACATGAACCTGGATGTGGAGTTTGCCACCCACACCCCTCTGTCTCATTTTCAAAATGAAAAATGGTTTCCTAAGACCTGCCAGATCACAAAGTAGGATTCTATGAAAGGTTCATTGGATACATATGAAAAGATTGAGACAGGAAGCAACTGAAAACTTAAGCAGAGAGCAGTATCAAGTAGGGGCTAGAAAATGAAGAAGACCTAGGATAACAGATACTGGAGTAAGTAGAACAATGGAAAATGGCCAGTCTGAATAGATTCACTTTCAATGTGGCATCAAGAATCATAAACTTAGGTTGGTTCTTGCTATCTACAGAAAACAGTTAATGTATTGTAGACTTTATTTAAGAGATGCTGATATGCACACCCATAAATATATGAACTATTTTGTAACAAGAGAGAAAAGTTGAATATTGATTAATGTTTGGGAAGTATTCTAGGATGTAAACGTAATGACACTTGGGAAGAATGTCTATATGTTTACTATTGATTGTTATATTGAGTATTAGGAATATATTGTTACTGAAGGATTGAGGTAGATACTTGAAGAATAACATCTTGATAATAAGTACTAAAATTAGGTGTAGGTTTTTAAATTATGCCTTGTTCCCACATTCTTCCATTTCATCATGGGCCATTAGACATAATTCTTTCATTCTAAGTATTTGCCTCCAAAACAAGTGACCCTTTGCTCTAGGTTGTTTCTTAGCGGATAGAAAGGATCAGAAGAACAAAGGAAACAAGAACACAAATCAACACATAAACAAATACACACACAAACCACACAACCCATCCAAAAGTCAAGTGGCATTCCAGAGACTTAGATTATTTAATTGATTTTATGCAACAATTGTCTGAGCTTTGAGTATAATTGAAAATTGATTATATTATTTTAAAGTATTCTATTTATGAGCTGCTACAAAAACAACTATGTAGCAAGTTCTTTAATTGCTACTAATTCAAGTAGTTAAGGACAATAAACAATGACAATAGCAAACTCTGTACCTAGCACAATTCAATTCTCTTTTTCGTTCATCCTTTCCCATTCTTTCCATTGACTTATTTAATAAACATTTCTTACTTCACCTCTTAATGTGCCAGGTACTAGGCTAAGATCAGTTGATACTTTTAGTTAAGAAAAAACAAAAAAACAAAAAACAAAATACCAATTTACCAAGAATTATCTGGATGAATTAAATTGGATTGCTGAATCTGTATAATTTTCTATAATGCAGACCTTTGTGCAAAAATATAATTTTGGCACTGTTCACATTCTAGGAGCAGAGGATACTTTGTTGGGGACACTGCACAGGAGTGGAACTTTAACAGCATCCCTGGCTTCTTTCTACTAGACTTTAGCAATACCCTCTTCCCAGATGAGATAACATAAAGCTCATCCAGTATTGCCAAATGACATGCAAAACCATGTTCATTTAAGGACCTCTGGTTCAGAAAGACAAAGAAAGAGAGGTTTATCTACATATGAGTTGTGGTGGAATTATCATAGCAGTGAACTTATGCAAGAGTAAGGCAGGTAAGCCTGTGTGCACATACACGTGCAAGCTGTAGGTTGGTATGAAGGGAGGTAAATGGGTTAGCTAAAATTTAAATTTAAGGTCTGCTTTCCTAAAGTCTTGCATTTAAAGAAATAATGTTGGCTTTTATTTGACAAATTTGCTGCAGTAGAATTTACAAGGAGTAAAGAATGCACTGTTTAAAATGCTCTTTTGCAGCTTGCTGTGTTTTGCTTGATGACCCAGGTCTTCTGTGTTACCCTAGCAAAGTCTGAACTCAATGCTCACAATAGCTAGCTTGCTATTGGTTTTAAATCAGCCAAATTTATGGTACATTTGGTCTGTGTTTTATGTGCTGTTTGTAGATCCTTGACCATTTTATAGGATGAGGATAATAATTATACTAATTAAAATGGTTCCTAGAAGCTCATGGCTGTTGTATCTTGCTTGTGTGACATATTGTTGGTTATATCTGTGATTTATTTGCTGCTGAGTCCTTGGTCAGGAACACAACTTCCAATTATCTAACCAATTATAATATGATTTCATGGGAAAACTGTGGCAGCCGAAAATGTTGACTAGAGTCAGAATTGCAGCCCAATAGTAGATACACTAAAACTTAATTCTGCCATGGTTGATGTTTGCCAGTGTTTACAAGCCAAGTCCTAAGTAAATCTATTGTTGATTAATTGTGTGCTCTTTCTCATGCTGGATGGGGCCACCTTATAGTTCTTCCATGATCATGATGGTCAATTGTAGGAATTATTCTGAACAATATCCCAATTAAAAATAATTACTTTGTTATGACTAAATACACTAATCTTTGTTCTTGAGTACTATGTATTTAGACACTAAGTATATCCAAACATCTGGCTTTATCATAATGTAGTGCAGGAGTTGCTATTTAGTTTCACAACAAAATGCTATTTTGATTTCCAATGATTTGTCCTTTATGCTTATTTATGCTGCTTAGATACTAGATCCCTTTGTCATAGAACACACTATTTATGTGACTTTTCCCACACTGTCAATCCCTATTTCAGAGTTACTGGAATGTAGAGACCACTGATTCCTCCTTTGACAGAGGAATTACGTTTGGGTCAGAGGAGATGGAACATGTTTCTGTAGCTGCTGTGTCTCATGCACATTGATTTTTACAACATACCTTGGTTTCAGAAATATAAAAATGGAGACAAGCATATGTATTAAAACTAACAAGATTGCATCATCTACAAATTTCTACTAGTTCACCCAAGGCAAACAAATAATCTAAATTAGAATAGTACTCTTGCTATGTAAATGTAATTTCAAGGTAAGTTCCACTATCCATTATTCCAATCATACTTATGCATTCAGAAAGGAACTCTAGAGTATCTGTTGCAAAATGTCCTTCTGACATATTATCCAAAAACTTATGCTTCACAATAGCAAAGATTTCAAAGCTCAGTAACATATTTAGAAGTGTCTCTCCTTTACAGATCTGCATGCTCACTTGCAGCTCAGCAGTGCTATAGTGCACTCACTTTTCTGGGTTGGCTTTGGCCTTTGGGATAGACTCAGGTTTGCTACACATTTACATTGGAGCTTAGGCTGAAAGAGGCACCTCTGCTTATAGCCCCATTCATGGAAAATAACCAAAATCAAGAGCCAAGCCAAACTCACAAACTCATCTGAGACTTCTCAGTGTCATATCCACTAACATTCTACTACATTTAGGAGACACTCTAGCATGAAATTGCATAGATAAAAATCTTATGGCTAAATATAGCAACAGTGGATCAAGTAGACAAACTCCTTCTGCACAAGAAAGGGGAATAAATAATATTTGCTGAACAATAATCCCAAACTCCACATTTGCTCTAAATATAGCATTTGAGAATGGGATTAAGGGACAGAGATGGTAAGGTAAGGCAGAAGAAGGAGTGGGAGAAGTTAGTAATTAAAGATGTTAGAGAAACAAAATGGAAACTGAATAGTTAGTTTATCAGCTCCATAGATACTTACATAAAATTCATCATGATGTATATATATATGCATATAAGAGACTTTAATTGGGGTTACTCCACAATGGAAGATAATCTCAGTAGCTATAGGTGGCTAAATAAAAAGCCCAGTGGCACATGTGGCATACCTTCCCTCAAGTTGTTGGTCAGATCTGCCTTGAAGATTCCCAAATCAATACAGGCTGATGTCCTTACCCTTGGCTGCACAACAGAACTTCATAGTAAATTGTCCTTAAACTGTGTGTTCTTGAGTTAATAAGCTGGCATATTGATGTTTTCTAGTATTTGTTGTTTTAATAACTTAGAGATGACTCAGAGTTAAGAGTGTTTGCTTTTCATTTATGAGGACCTGAGTTGGAATCCTAGCATAAACATATGCACTTTGCCTGTAACTCCAGTTCCAAGTGATCTGATGTCTTCTTCTGGTGAAAATTTGTGTGTGCGCCTGTGCACGCGCGCGCGCACGCACACACACACACACACACACACACACACACACACACACAAATAATGTAGAATGTAGAAGTAAAATAACTCAATTTTATGTGTATGCACTTTTGATGAAGGAATGTTACCAACACATTTCTGAGTGTTGGATTACAGACAGTACTTCTACCCCCTTTTTTGCTTTTATGTTATGAGGCAGGGTCTCTCTATGTAGCTTTGGCTGGCCTGGAATTTGTAGAGGTCTCCCTGGCTTTGCTGTGCCTCCTGAGTGTTTGGATTAAAGGTATGTACCATCATGCCCTACTTATTTGTTTCTTTATATCACACAGATATTACTACCTTTAAAATGTCGTTATATGAAGCTATAGCATTCATAACTAACACAAGAACAGTTATAGAACTTAAGACATAAGATTAATTGACCATAATTAAGATTTTAAAAACTTCAAACAGTTGGTTGAAGTAAATATGAAGTCATAAGAAATTTTAAAAGGAGATTGAATTTGTTAGGTAATCTTTTCCACTGGGAAAGTAGCCTAGGGATAGCCAAGGCAATAATAACCAATTATTCAGAAGAGTTGATGAGTCAGTCATGTTAACACATTCCTGTAATCTCAGCACAGGAAGACAGGATGATAATGAGTTCAAGGCCAATCTGAGTTACATAGTATGTCCCTGCCTTAAAAAAAAAAAAAAAAAAAAAGATTTGGGAGTGCAACACAGTGGTACAGCATTTATTCAGAATTTACAGGCCCTTGGGTTTGGTTCCTAGCACATCAAAATATCCAGTATGCAATATTAGTAGTTTCTCAGTAATACAATAGAGATTTGATAAACACTAGGTAAAAACCCATAGTTGTTAGTTATGTTATACACTTCCTTCACATTGTTGAATCTGCCAATTATTATAAAATATCTCTCCAATGTTCTCTCCGTGCTCTAAAAATTACTTAGCTCCTTTAGAGGAAGGAAAAATGTTAGATTTTATTGCCTTTCTAACCCACTATTTCTGTTTTATATTAGATAGAGTAGGTAGGTTGCTCTTATAAAACTATATCCCATAAATTTAGACATAAAGATCAAAAAGTTTAAAAGTACAAAGTAAGAGGTGGTGACAATCCAAACAGCCACCCAAATTCCTTTCATCTCATGATCTCATCATTCTTTAGGTCTTTGCTATTATCTGCATGATAGTCTACTACCCAGGTTCCAAGGCGCTGGGATGAGAGAAGTCTGTCATCTTGGTCCCATCAGGCTGCTGTAATGAAATTCCATTGTGGGATGAAGGGCAATAAACAAATATGCATTTCTGACAGTACTAGAGGCTAAAGGGGCCAGCTTTCTTATTGCAGATTATGCCTTCATGTTTATCCTCTAGTGTCAGGAAGAAGAAACCTGTAATTCTACCTTCCTCATAGTTCTCCGTACCAGGAGAGACTCATGCTCATGACATGTTCTCACACTAATCACTTCCCTAAAACACTTCTTAATACCATCAAATTGGAACCCAGGATTTCACTGTGTGAGTTTTGGCTGAAGACAAGTCTTCTTCCCTAATGTTTGTTCTTTTTGTTGAAGATCATTATGCTGCTATGCAAGGTCCTTTCCACTGAAGAGAGTACAGCTAAATGGTTGTTGTAAAGGGAAATGAGAATTTTGGTGGCAGCTTAGATTTCACCACCTCTCTTTTAGTTAGAAACAGAACAAAAATGAGAGGGAAGTTTATGTTCAGCACTCCCTCTACTTACTGTAAAGGGTCTTCTTCATCAGATGGGCAAAACAGAGAAACTCTATTAGTTTATGAACATTAGACTATGACTACAAGAAGCAAATCAATTGAGTTCAAGAATATTTGGTCTGTTTTATTGAAATTTCCTTTTAAATATCCTGTTTTATCTCAGGGAAAACAGAACACAGTGGGTGATACTGTTCTGGAAGAATACAATCAGACTCCAGGACAAGCTAAGAAGAAAAAGGAAATTGGATGCTTTTGGTACCCATCCTCACTATGTACATTGTTGGTTCTGCCTCAAGTTCCATTATTGGTGATTAATCCTTGATATGACAACATTCAAACAGTCAGAATACCTTAAACTTTGATTCTGAATGGCTAGATAATGCTTGATGCAAGAATATTTATGTAGTTGTCAGAAAGACTTAGTGCCTGAGAGTCCGTGAAAACATTAAAAATATCCCTTCAGGAGTAGTGAGGACAGGATAGCTACTGGTATGTTGCTCAGGCTTGTAGAGTTCTCTCCCCACTGCTCTGCCCCTCTTCTCACAGGAAGACTATCTCTGATTGGGCTCATTAGTCATTCTCCCTTAGCCACTTTGTAGGTGCAGATAACACACATAATTTCATCAGTTTTATGTTTTCTTAATTTCCATGTCTGTTTATCCAAAGCCTGTCAGATATCTCTATATGGACTTCCCACACTACCTCAAACCAAGCCTACCTGATTCTCCATCCACCTTTCCTACAACATCAGCTTCTCCTGTGCTTCCCATGTGATTTTCTTGATGCCATCATCCAACACATTGGCCAAGCCAGTCACTCTGGAATTTCCTCTGAACCCTCCATTTCTTACTCTCCATTGAAATATCCAGAAAGTCCTACTAATCTTCTAAAGGACCATATTTCTGGAGATTCTTGATCCAGTTTTAGGATTGGGGGTCACAAATAGTGTAATAACCGAGAGACAAGTTTTTGTGTCTTTGTTTGCTCTTTCCTCTGATGTAATACTAACATGCCTCCCTGAATACATAGGGAGGGACAGTCTGACTATCTGACTCCCTGAGTAAAATCCTTAAGTGACCTCAGGATGACAAATAGAGAAGCATTCACCACAGCCTGGCCTCCCCCTCCTCTTCCTCCTCTGTGCTCAGCTTAACCCTCATCCCAGCAACTTTCTCCTTCTGCCATCAGCTGGAGTCCTTCAACTGTCTAGCTGAGCCAATGTTTTGCTCATGCTTCTTAATTCTATAGGATTCTTCACAATACTGCCTGCCTCTTGTTCAGCCTGTAGGCATCCTATCTGAGAATATTTTTGAGAAACTTCTCCTATCACCTTCTTAATAATTTGGTAACATTTTGCAAGATTGGGTGAGGAAAAGCAATCAATTTTCACTAGTTCATTCCCTGCAAAGGACTCTTATGTGTTTCCATAGTCCACTATAGGTTACTAAATTCACCTGTTTACAGTGTATTGAGATTACCTGTATGTCTAGCTCACTGGATAGACTGGCATTTCTCAGAATTCTTGATTCTTCTTATAACCAAGCTGCCAAGTTGATCCTATAAATATCAGTGAAAAATTTGATCCTTTGATTGGGCCTCATTTTGAGTAATGCATGCCACATATCCTTGAAAAAGTGGTAACTGAGTGAAATTAAGCAGACTATCACCAGAAGTCCTGGAAAGCTCAACAGTGTCTGTCACCCAAGTTCTGTATGAAGGTATCGCTAGGCAGAAAGAGTCTGAGAAGAGGGTCGGGGTTCTCCAGGAAGGATGGAAGGATGGGCTCTAACTCAGCTTATCTGAATCCAGCCCTTCCAAGTCCATTCTGTACTGGTGTAAGTGTTGCATCCTCATACATGATGCAGCTTTGGTGCTTCTAAGTTTGTTTTATTTCTTCCTTCTCTTCTATTTTTCTTTGCCTGACCAAAAAATGTCTCTGTCTCAAGTTTATTAGCATGGCATATTGATTTGTAAATCTCTTTGGTCTCAAAATGTTCCTGGGCTTCCAAATGGAAAAGACAGAGTGACCAACATTTAATAATTATAATCTAAGGGAGAGATGATATGAGAGGATGTGGCTAGGGATTAATGAATAAATAAGCATCTTTAAGCCTTAAGTGTTTGGTACAATGATTTTGGAAATTCAAAGCATGTTCATTGGTTGATAATCTAACTTCAGACTTGATGCTGCTATTGAACTTCTACTCTGTCGTAAGAGAAATCCCCTATGTCAGGCTTGCACTGAATGCAATAGTAACTGTTTCTGGGTTGGGTGACATGAAGTTCATCATTTATCCCTGCATCTCCCATTGCAGCATGCCAATTCTTGTATATTTCTGCCTTTGTCATCATTTCAGATATACAGATAGAAATTTGCTAACATAAACGTAAAAAATGATTGTTATAAGAATTACTTTAGCAGTCACATCAAGAGGAAACTTTCATTTCTAATTTTTATATTCAACAAAAGAGGATACAACTAGACTGCTATGTCAGCTTGTACATAGATTATAGTGACACCTTAAAACAAGGAGTTACAGGTGCATGAATTCTATGTTTTGGTAGTTTACAGTTCCTGCAGTCTCTGAAGATGCAAAGGTCCTTACAAAGGGAACTACAAAATCTCTGAGACAGCATCCTCACATGGTCAAAGAGAAGAAAGAGTGACTTTCAGCAGGAGTTCTGAGGCTACAAAGGGGCTCTGACCATCCCTAAGGGAAAAGTCAGCATGGTGCAACTATGCTCAGCATGATCTGGATTATATTCACCTCCAACAGTTGAGATATCCAGGAAAGGAGATGCAAGTGCTTTTCCAGTAGAAAAGATGTGGTAAATAGATACAGTTACCACAATCAGGAGCCTTTTAACCTTCCCACTCACTGTTACCTGTCACAAGGTCTAGGTCTGGTTCCAAAGCTACAAACTTATTAGGGTGTTGGTTTTATCCTCCTACTTCTCAGAAGTTCCAGGTGGAATTATGTGTACTTCTGTATTTAAAGAGACTGAATATACATAGAAGAATTAGGATTTAGTAGAGCAGATAAATAAAATGATATCTCACAATAAGGAAGTTGTAGTTGCATCCATTTCTGTGCAATATTAAAATTAAACATTACTATTTTATTCCATCTTGGAAAAATTGGACAGACACTGATAAAAATTCAAAAGAGACATAAGACATTCTGTATTAACCAAGGATATATTTATTGAATAACAAAACATAACAACTTTTATACCCATGTCACCATGTGGATTGTTTCTTCAGAACTATAAGGGGAAGTACTTATATTTTACAGAAGGATTTAGAAGAGCAAGGGACTCTTGGATGTCTGAGTTTAGTATTTCTCTCTGTCAGATTTTATATCTTCTGGCTTTCAGGATTAGTGAGGTGTTTGTCCCATATCCAGCATTTGGTATAAAATTGGCCAGGGTACAGGGGATGACATCTCACCTGCTGTGTCTGGAGGTGGAGGCAACCAGCATCTAAGAATGCATCTCAGGCAACTATTTAGCTCTTTGATCATGCCCAGTAAAAAAAATCAAAGCAAAACAGCAAAACATCTTCTTTCTCCATTAAGTGGTTCATACAATCTGCCCCAGTGCTCATGCCTCAGGAATCCAGTGTGGCTTGTGGGGCAGGTTCTTATGTCTTACCAAAAGGGGAGAACAAAAAGGCCCAGGCAAAACTGAAAAATATGTGTGGTTAAAGGAAGTTGAATTGCTACACCATATGGTAACTCTATACTTAACTGTTTGAAGAACTGTGAAACTATTTCCAAAGTGATTGTCGTTTTATATGCCCGTCAGTAATGCATCTTGGGTATACCACTTGCAAACCCTTACAAGCATTTGCAATTTTTCTGAGTAGAGACATCCTTGTGGAAGCAAGTAGTCTTTGTGTATGTGTGCATATATATGGATACTGTGTGAGAGAATGTTGATACAGTCATGCCACAGTGTGTGTGTGAGATGAAGTCAGAGGGCAACCTCTGGTACTGGTCTTCATCCTCCATCCTATTGGAGACAAATTCTTTTATTGTTTACTGATGCATAGGCTAGACCAGCTGTCCTGTACATTCCAATTCTCTAGTCTCCCCCTTTTATTTTAACATAGGAGTACTGGGATTACAGATTAGTTTGTCTAGCTTTATATAGGCTTTGGGGATCTGAACTTACCTCTTCACCTTTGCAAGGCAAGGACTTTAATCACTGAACCATTTTCAGAGCCCACATTTTTAAAATTATTAATTAATATTCTTAATATTATAATTTATAATATATTAGCATTTGCTATTTCTTCTTGGTTGTTCTAAAGTTTGAATTTTCTAGGAATTTTCCCATTTTAGCTAATGTATTAGTCAATGGCTTATTGCTGTGAAGAGACACCATGACCATGGCAACTGTTATAAAGAAAAACATTTAACTGTGGCTTGCTTACAGTTTCAGAGGTTTAGAACATTGTCATCATTTCAGGAAGAATGGCAGCAGGAGAATGAGAGAATTCTATATCTGGATCTGAAGGCAGCAGGAAGAGAGAGGCAATGGACCTGGCTTGAACATTTGAAACCCCAAAGCCCACACCCAGTGACACACTTCCTCAAATAAGTGCCACTCTTTGGTGACAACAACATGCAAATCTATGAGCTTATGTGGGCTATTATTATTCAAACCACCAAAGCTACATAATTATAAAAGTTAGTATTGTTCTTTTATCTAGTATAAGCCAGAATATACTTTATTTTATTCTTAAATTTAGTAATTTGAGTTTTCTTTTTATTTCTTGGTCAAACTGGTCTATTAAATTTGTTAGTCAAAGAACCAGCTTTTGCTTTGGTTGGTTTTTATCTATTAATTTTTATTATGTATTTTACTTATTTGGCTTTTAATTTTTATTGTATGTTTACTACTCTTTGTCTTGCTTTGAATTGTTTGGTGTCCCACTGCCCAGTTCCTTACAATGACAGTTCAGTGTATCAGTTACTTTTCAAAATTTTGTTGTGATGGAATACATTAACAAAAGTAACTTCAGGGACAAAGGGTTTGCTTTGGCTTACAGTTCCAGAGGGTTAGAATCCATCATGGTGGGGAGTGCATGGCAACAGGAAGAAAAGCCATGACACAAGAGAAGGTAGCTGACTGATCATATTCTACCCACACAGGAAGGAGAGAGAAAGAGAGAGAGACAGAGAGACAGAGAGACAGAGAGAGACAGAGACAGAGAGACAGAGAGACAGAGAAACAGACAGAGAGACAGAGAGAGAGACAGAGAGACAGAGAGAGACAGAGAGAGAGAGACAGACAGACAGAGAGACACACAGACAGAGAGAGACACAGAGAGAGAGAGAGAGAGATATGAACATAAAGGGGGTGAATAGGGAAGGTAGAGGAATCTGGGAAGTGTTGGAGGAGGGGAAGGAACATGATAAAATATATTATATAAAGAGATTTTTAAAATAAAATATATACTTTAATATATATTTTGGATCTTGAATTCTACCTTTTTTTTGTTTATCAGTTTTTGTTATTGTTGCTATTACTGTTAGTTCAGTTTTTTTCTTAATAAACCTTCTAAAGTCTATGCATTGGTTTGGATATGCACCTCACTCTAAAAGGGCATATTAAAAGTTCACAGGAACAAATTAGGGAAGGAATATTTGTTCTGGTTCTTGGTTTCTGGAGAATTTCAGCCCATTATTGAGTTAGGAATTTCTTCATTCTTGCTTGAGGGAGTGTGTGCTGGAGCCTCTCAAATGTTAGTAGACCAGGAGGAAGACAGAAATGGGATGTAACCAGAGGCAGGCATCACCCTGAATCCTGCTTCTAGTGACTGCCACTATCTGGCCCCTATGTTTGAAACATTCTATAACATCCCCAAACAGTGCCATAATTGGAGGACTAAGTGTTTGAACTCATTAGCCTGTGAAGATAGTTCACATTCAAACAATAACACTTGGTCATCAGCCATAGTTTTACGGGGAGTTGATGGCAGCTTTAAGATGTGGGACCTAGTGAAGATGGTTTCTTGGGTCACATAGGGCATAAAGAACTAGTTTTCAGCCTGTATCTGTTTCTCAATTTTATTCTTTTGCTCTTTGGGCCACAAGTGAACAGATGTGTCCCACGGCTGTATGCCTACCAAAATTGGATGCCTTGCCAGTGATTCCAAAACAACAGGGCCATATATGTCTGATGTCTTTAGCTGAAGCACATCCTTGCTATTTCTGTTGATTACCACAGGCATTTGCTATAGTGAAAGAAAGATGAACACAGTCTTTTTCATACATCTCTACTCAATTATTTTATCAGTCCACAAAGGTTAGACCAAAGTTTCCTGCCAAGCTCTTTTCCCAGCCTTTTCTAAGGGACTCTTTCTGTGTGCTGAAGGATGTCATCAGTGTTCAGCTAGGCAGTTTATACCCCTTCACCTCAGTCTGTACTTATTACTTATACAGAGGCCCAAGTTCAGTAATTGGTCTCTTGGTGAAATCACAAAGAATGACAGCACGTATCCAGTGGGAAGCAAGGGAGATTCTTTGGTAGGAAGCATGCCTTCAGTGTCAGTTTAATTATGGAAAAGTATTAATTAACATTTCTTTTTTCTGTGCTGGCAAAACACAAGCCATGACCTTTTGCCAGATTGCTTCTTAAGATCAATCTGAAAATCCCAGAATTTCTCACTAGGACCCATAATGCTATATAAATAAACAAATACCAAAGAGAACATAGATTTTACAGTTTGGTTTTCTATACATTAGTTATTCCATTCTTTCAGTTAATGATCATGGCAGCATGGTGAAGTATTCAAAAGAATTGGCACCATGATCATGGTACTAGGCACTTGCAAGATGGTTCACAAAGAACTTGTAAGGGAAGATTTTCTCCATCATTCTATATTTCATGGCACTTAGACAGGGATGTCATCCTTCATGCAAACTTAGTGTCAACTCTGGTTCTGGTCTCCCTGAAACCTTTGGTACCTCACTGCTTGATTGCCTGTGATCACCACTAGCTTATGAGCCCTTTGGGAAACAGAAAACAGTTTCCTGTAAATGTCATAGCACCTCATTTGCACCCAAAGGCTAGTTCTCATAGTGATCTCCAATTTCTTTCCAAGTTAGGACTTGAACTATGTAAGCCTTGTGTCTATGTCATTCTAATGTTTCTACATGAGTCTGTTCTTCCATGAGCCATGGAATGTAAATGGCATCAGCATTTGCTAGGAGAGTCCCATCAGATCCATTAGGTTCATTCTCGACTTTGCTTAGTTTCAAATAATGTCTGTAAAACTATACAAGTTCCTGTACCATGCATATGCTTTGTAGATACTATATGTACTTTCAAATGCCTCATAGATCTAAAAATGTTAGAAATTCAGAGTACACGTATTTTTGTCACAAAATATTTTAAAAGATAAACACTACAAATAAATGACACATCAACTTGGAAGTATTTGAAGTATTTTTTGTTTACTTAATATTTATCTTACACATAGATATTTGTTCCATTTTAATACAATTTTCAACATTATATTATATATAAATCATTGTGCATGTGTGTGTGTATGTATTAGCATGCCATCACATTGCTTCCCCCAGAAATCCAATGTATTAGTCCACAAACATACATTTCAGATGAATACACACATCAATGGTGGTGTGGCACATAATCTAGCAGACAGTTCTGAGAAGTATTACCACAAGAATTCTGAAGCTGAATGTTTGTTTACTCCTAAAAGATTGGAATATTTTCTCAAGACAGAGAAAATGTTCTGCCCTTAGGTGTGTTATCAGGCAATAACTCTATAGTGGTTTATGGTAACTGAATAGGACTCAGTCAATCCCCTCTCCCACATATTCTTGACATTAGGTTACTTTAAATTTACATAGTGGATTCAAAATATTTAGAAATACATGAAGATTCTCAAATTGTTTCTAACTGGAGTAAAGTTCATCA
Organism: Onychomys torridus; assembly: GCF_903995425.1. Lineage (NCBI taxonomy): Eukaryota > Metazoa > Chordata > Mammalia > Rodentia > Cricetidae > Onychomys > Onychomys torridus. The sequence goes on from NC_050447.1 coordinate 52,328,665, forward strand.
AATTCAATTTCATTGTCTTTGAAAGCTGAACTGCCTGTCAATGCATGGACATTCTTCTGCAAGTGAGGAGTCTCCAAGCATGCAGGATCTTTTTAGCCACCTCTTCCCCTTGCCAAAGATGAGTGTGCACTTTTGCTCAAATTTTCTTTACCTTCAGAGTTGTCATCTGTTTTTTGTTTTCATTTTTTGAAGTCAATAACCCATTTTGCCATCTGTGGCATTCATTAGAATGCACTTCATCTTATACATTATAATGTTGAATAAGGGCATGAGAACAGAAAACTCAACCTATCAAACACATCCAAAGCCCAAGATAAAACCGACATAAGATGCTGGCTGCCCTCTGGGTTTCAGGTGGATAGTGGGTGTCTTTAGGTCCTTCAGACTGAGTATTACCTAGTTCAACAGTTCCTATTCACTGATAGGCCCCATCTGCTTCTCATGGATTCATTCAAAGGACACCCCATTGGAAACAGTGAATTCTGCCCAAGAAAACAGCACACTTGTATTGTCAGTGGGTAGCTCTCGGTGGCAGCAAACGTCACTCAATGTCATGAAAACAGTATGTGATTCAGTGGGAAAAGGGTGGATGATTTGGCTTTCCTGGGCTGGTCACACAATGGCTCCAGGTTGACTTTTGATAAGGAAAGTAACCGAGTTCAGTGTTCTTGCTAGATAGACATGTCATGGATCAGCTCCTGGAAACTACCCTATCTGGGCAGTATGTTTATTTTCACACCCACATGCCACTGTTTCAGGCAGGTTTCCAGGAGGATCATCTGGAGGTAAATTTATTTCTACTTCCCTTCCTCATAATATTGGCCAAGAAGGAGCTGACAAACCACAGGGGTTGCACTAAAGTATCAGCTACCGGCTTTCTGGAAACTCCACACATCACAGAAACACAGTTATTCTACCTCAGCCTGGTGATTTTATAAGCTCTGTCTTGCACATTGCACCAGTTCCAATTTGCATGATTATTAATTATTTCAATTATTTTCACATATATGTACTGGATCATTTTGTTTTCAAGTATTTTTGTTTTTGTACCCAAGGAATAAGAACTATTTTGGGATCATGTGAAAACATTTCTGACTGCCTCACTGAAGATTATCACTAAGCTCTTTGATCCAATGGCCAAAAACATGTCCTATTTAGCTTTATAATGAGAGGGTGATTGATGTTCTTCATGTTTTTTTTTTCCTATGTTCAATTTTGATATTTTCCAGTCCAACTAATTCTTTGCCTTATTGGCTATTAGAATTCACTTTGTCTTTTGTCATCTATTTATTCTCTGCCTTTATGGATGAGAATAATTTTTTTCTGTCACCAAAACAGGGACATATGCTTCCATGTCTTACATGCAGCCAGTTTCTACTGCAAGGGTGTTTTCACATTTCACAGAAGAAAGCTGAGTTAAGTGAGACAGAATAATCCCACCCAAATTTATTTGCCCACAAAGTTTAATAATATGAAGTGGCATTCTGTGGGATGAGTATTTCTCCCGTGTACCCATGAATTAGTATCCTAGCAAGGCCCCTTGGTGATATGATACACAGTTTGTAGTGTCTACTTTACTATATACTCCTGCTTGCATCTAGAGAATCTAGAAACAGTTACAAAGCATCATAGTAGGAGTTAAGATAAGAAGAGTCAAATGAACAATGCTGCTCTCTATTTGAACCTTTGACAAGATGTCAAATACAGGTTTATTCTGGCTATTTGCATAAGTCTGACCTCAATCTTGATCAGGTCCCTCCTCAGAACAGACATCCTAGACTCATGATTCTTTGTCCTTCACTATAATCCTAAAGGTGATGCCTCCTGGGTCATCAAGTGCCAAACTGAACAAATGGCATTGGAGGGCAGCATTTGTACACTACAGAATAGTTTGGGTTGTTATGAAGATACTGAAACATTTCACTATCTCTCTCTTAAGAAAACTTTGGCATCCATTTCCTACTAATAAACTATTTATAAATCAAAACAGATTTGTATTGCTGTTTCTGGGTACATTTATATATTGTATATGTCTTATACATCTTATATGTCTATTTTTTGCTTAGAAAGTTCTTTCTGATAAAAAGAAAGCTCCATCTAAGTCAAAGGGAACATATATAAGAAGAAGCATAAAGGAACTTGCAAAAATTTACTCTTAACTTTCTTTTCTAATTTTTTCATTTATTTTACATATTTACATACTGACCTTTCTCCTCCTTTCTCTTCTCCCATTCCCTCCCTCCATCCACTCCTCTTCAGTCTTCATTCAGAAAGTGTCAGGCTTCCCATAGGAGTCAACAAAGCATGGCACATCAAGTTGAGGCAGGAACAAGATCCTCCCGCTGCATTAAGGTTGGATGAGGCAACTCAGCAGAATGAATGGGTTCCCAAAAGTCATTCTATATGCTGACCTCCAGTAATGCAAGCACCATTTGTTGAAGATGCTTTCTTTATCCCATTGTATAATTTTGGCTTGTCAAAAATCAAGTGTTCATAGGTGTGTGGATTTACATTGGGTCTTTAATTTGATTCAATTGATCGACCTGTCTGTTTTTTTTTTAATTTTATAATCTAATTTAATTTTACATATCAGCCAGGTTTCCCCTGTCCTCTCCCCTCCTTCCCCCCGCACCCACCTTCCCCCCAGTCCATCCCCCATTCCCATCTCCTCCAGGGCCAAGACTCCCCTGGAGATTCAGCTCAACCTGGTAGATTCAGTCCAGGCAGGTCCAGTCTCCTCCTTCAAGGCTGAGCAAAGTGTCCCTGCATAAGTCCCAGGTTCCAAATAGCCAGCTCATGCACTAAAGACAGGTCTGGGTCCCACTGCCTGGGTGCCTCCCAAACAGTTCAAGCTAATCAACTTTCTCACTTATCCTGAGGGCCTGATCCAGTTGGGGGCTCCTCAGCTTTTGGTTCATAATTCATGTGTTTCCATTAGTTTGGCTATTTGTCCCTGTGCTTTTTCCAATCTTGGTCTCACCAATTCGGGCTCCTGGACCTCCACCTGGGGCCTGCTCAGCTATGTTCATATCAGCATTGTTTGTAATAGCCAGAACCTGGAAACAACCTAGATGTCCTTCAACTGAAGAATGGATAAAGAACATTTGGTACATATACACAATGGAGTACTACTCAGCAGAGAAAAACGATGACATCATGAGGTTTGCAGGCAAATGGATGGATCTAGAAAAAAAATCATCCTGAGTGAAGTAACTCAGACTCAGAAAGACAAATATGGTATGTACTCACTCATAGGAGGATACTAGTTGTAAAACAAAGATGACTAGACTGCTACTCACAACTCCAGGGAGTCTACCTAGAAAACAGGACCCTAAGAAAGACACAGGGATCACCCAATGACAGAGAAATGGATGAGATCTACATTAACAACCTGGATATGAGTGGGGGTAATGAAGGGCAAGGTTCGAGGGAAAGAGAGCTTAGGGGAGCGGGATGTCCCAGCTGGATCAAGAACAGAGAGGGAGAACAAGGAATAACAGACCACCTGTCTGTTTTTATGCCAGAACCATGCTGTTTTTATTTATATGGCTATGTAGTAGAGCTTCAAATCAGGGATAGTGATACATCTGGAAGTTCTTTCATTATACAGGATTGTTTTAGCCATCCTGGATTTTTTGTTTTTCCATATGAAGTGTTTGGCTGTGGATCTCTTCATCTGCTCCCATCAGTTGGTGGATGATGCCTCTCTGATGACAACTGGGCTAGGCACTAATCTATGAATATAGCAGAATATCACTAGGAATCATTTCATTGATTGTTTTTAAATTTTTGCCAGTCATTTTTGGTTCTGTCCTGGGTATCCAGGCTCTCAGACTCTCCAGCCTCTGGTTCCTGACCATCCATGTGTCACATATGGGCTCCCTCTCATGGAGTGGGCCTCAGTTGGACCAGTCACTGGTTAGCTACTCTCACAATCTCTGCACCACCACTGCCCAAGCAATCATGTAGGCAGGGCTGCAGGTTGAAGGTTTTGTGGCTGGGTTGATGTTCTAGCACCATTGCTGGAAGCCTTGCCTGGTTACAGAAGATGTCCAGTTTGGGCACAATATTCCCCATTACTAGGAGTCTCCTCTAGGGTCACTCATGTAGATTCCAGGGAGTTTCAATTATACTCCATCCTACCACAAGGACACTTGATCAAGTGTTTTCATAGCAGCTTTATTCATAATAGCTAGAAAGTTGAAACAATCTAGAAGAATGGTTAAAGAAAATGTGGTACATTTACACAATGGAGTATTATTAGTTGTTAAAAACAATGACATTATGAAATTTGCAGGCAAGTAGATGGAATTAGAAAAAAGAATCACCCTGATTGAGGTAACCTAGTCCCAGAAAGACAAGAATGCTGTGTACTCACTTATAAGTGACACTAGCTATTAGGTAAAGGATAGACATGCTACAATCAACAGACACAGACAGGCTAGGTAACAAGGAGGGCTCAAGGGGGGATGCAAGGATATCCCTGGAAAGGGGAAATGGAATAGATTTTACAGGTAAACTGCAGGCAGGTGGGGATGGGAACAGGAGGGATCAGGTGGGGGTGATGGAGGGAGAGAGTACTAGGAGAGATGACTGGAATTGGGGAGTACTGGGGGGGGAGTATGGAAACCTAGTACTGTATATAGACAGTTCTTTATGTGCCTGATATGTCTTCTGATGAGGTGTGTCTGCACTGTCCCCCAGAACCTGACTTCTAAGAAATGGAGAGAGAGAATTGCCATTCCCTTGTCCACATCCTGTGGTTGATATAATATGGTGTAGGCCAATGGACCTGCCTTGAAATACCTCAGTAGTGTGAACCTTCCATGACCTTCCTTGACCTCACTGTAAAGGCAATATGAAACAAGCCTTAACAACAGAGTTTTCTAAATTTCCCTCCGTTTTTCCAATCAAGTTAGACAGACAGAAAACTTCATACTTAGGTGTAGCTAGAAGGTTTCTCCTGTCCCACCCAGCTCCAAGGTCCCACCACCACTTATAAAATAATCACTCAGATGCTTGCATTATTACAAACTGGATGGCCTATGCTGTCTCCTCCACCTCTGCCTTTCTTTTTCTTATCTATCTACTTTTATTTCCTGCCTGCCTATAAGCTGCCTTGCCAGAGACCAATACAGCTTCACTTATTAACCAATCAGAGCAACACATATTTACAACATACAGAAAGACATCCATCAGCACTTCCTCTTTGCTTTTAATAAAAAATTTTACTATGTTTTAACCTTAACATAGTAAAATTACATATAATAGGACAGTTATAAGGCAAGAACTATAGTTACAATATATATCTAGTTTATTTGTCTTTTGCAAAATTAAAGAAAATATTCTATCATCTATCTTATATTTGTGAGTCTAAAGTGTTGTGAGTCTAATATGTGTTGCTCTGATTGGTTAATAAATAAATCTGTATTGGTTTATGGCAAGGCATCTTAGAAGCAGGCAGGAAATACAAGCAGGTGGATAGGAAGAAGAAGGCAGAGGCAGAGGAGATGTCATCCCCCTGTCCAGGAAGCAGCATGTAATAGCACACAGGCAAAACCACGGAACATGTGGTGAAACATAGATTAATAGAAATGGGTTAATTTAAGTTATTAGAGCTATCTAGTAAGAAGCCTAGTTCATAGGCCTATTAATTTACAATTAATATTAATCTTCTGAATGATTATTTTATAAACAGATGCAGGACTACAGATGAGAGAGATTTGTCTGGACTGTGTGGGGGCTGGGTGGGACACAGAAAAACCTTCCTACTATACTTGGGCTTACAAATTACCTAAAGTGGATTGAGTTTCAATGAGGGCCTTTATTTTTAGAGGAGACATTATTCTTGTCTTTAGGACTCTAGTTGAGTAACTTCTTAATGATACAACCTAGTATATTTCTTCTTTATTAACAATAGAAACTAGGAAATTATCCACACTTTGCTTTATCATTGGTTGGTGAGGGTTTAGAGCCAATAGAGCTATGCCTACAACTTGGGAGACCCCCTTTGGCTTGTGTACTCATATTTACCAGTCATTACCTTTCATTTTTTACTTTTCTTCATAGATTCACTTTAGTTTTATCCTCATGAACTACTATGATAAGAGAGAAATATTTAGAGATTTTCAAATTAGTTTGCTTCACATTAGCATGATTATTGTCAGCTCCATGAAACTATATCATTTGAGTGGTATATGATGTTTCTCTAAAAGTTTCACATATTTTCAGAAAACAAATGAAGCAAATTGAAAAGTACTTTCAGTTGGTTTAAGCTTGAACAGATTGTCAGTTCTACTTCTGAAAGACAATTCAGACCACTTCAAAATCTTAAAACACACAACAAAACCTCATAGAAAACCAAACAATGGGCACAGATACTGTCAGTTATTGATTCTATTTAAAAATTGAAAGTAAAAATCATGCATTCTTTTCATGAGCTACACCTCACTATAGCACATATTTACTGTGTTGATTAAACATTCTTACTACAAAATTTGTAACACTTTGGTCATGGGGGTGGTCTACTTTAAAATCTATGGGACAGGTTTCCTCTTCCCAGCTGTCACTTGTTGCTTGTCTATCTCTCCTCTTTTCTCTTTCACAGGACTTTTCTAAGTATGCGAACAGACAATAGAGTCTTTACTTGAAAATGGTATCAAGGCAGCATTACTAGTAAGAAAAAGATCTACCCTTCACATTTGAGTTTTGAAGAATCTTGCACTAATTCCAAGTACAAGGAAGAGTGTAGGTGTGACAGAGCTTTTAGTCAGGTGGTGAAACTAAATTGTGCAACTGGTTGAGAGCCAGGCTTCAGGGAGAAGGGAATCTGGACAGTCTATGAAGGAAGACCAGGCAAGAGTTAGGGGGAAGGATTGTGTCTTGCAAATGAACCGATAAATATTTTCTGGATATAATAGTAATATTCCCTTTCTGATAACAACTTATTCTTCTTCCTCCTTCAGAAGTTAATTGCTATAAAAGGTAACTAAAATTCTGACTCAAAATAAAGGAATAGACTATCATTTCTACCAAACTGTGAAAGCTTCAGAAAGGAGCAGTGGAGATGAATTTGGCTTGTCCAGGGGTTGCTCCAACCAGTCCTGAGATCTTGAGCTCTTTGTCCATTTTCAGACAATATGCTCCTGGATCCACCAGAACTCATCATTCTTTCATTTCACCACATTTTGCAGAATTTGATGCTTAGCATAATGAGATCTTAAATATTTCCCATCACATCCTTCTCTGAGTTCAAGAAACATTAGGTGTTACTTGGATGATTTATCTGTTGTCCAGATGGGTGAGAAAGGAATTCCTTGTTTACTTGTCCATGACTGTAGACTCCTTTGCTGCCTGATAGCCATTTTAAGCAAAGGTCAGGGCTGAATCTTACCAGTGTAGGAAGGGTGCTGCCAAGATCACAAGGTGGGGATGTTATCCTTTCATAGCTGGAAAAAGAAAGTTGAGATTGGATCATGAGATGTTATTACAGCTCACTAAACTCATGTGTAAGTAGTGGGAGAATCACAGAATCTCCACTTAATGACGAAGAGGATAGGCTCTTAATCCCTCAGAACACAATGCATTTCATAGGAAACTGATAACCAAATCCCTTCACACCCTAGCAGTTAAATAAAATAATCTACTTCCTGCTTCACAGTCCTGTATAGCCCCACCCTCAATAAAACTGAAGCTGAAGAGCACTTGTATAAGTTATAGCTATGTGGCTTTCTACAAAATTTATTACTTGTGTGTGTGTGTGTGTGTGTGTGTGTGTGTGTGCATGCGTGCATGCACGTGCGTGCGCACCTATGTGCAAGCATGGATGTCGGACCACTTGTGGAAGTCAGTTCTCTTTCTGTCATGTGGGTTCTGGGGACCAAATTCAAGAAATCATCAGGCTTGACAGTAACTGTATCACTGAGCCATCTGGAAAGCCTTGGCTATGTCCTCTTCTTATTATGAGACTTGAGGAGACAAGACAGTGATTTCTCATACAGGAACATAACACAAAGCATATTCTCTAGTTCTTTCTTCCCTAGTAAGGAGTCCAATATTAAAGTAAGTGAGTACAGGGAAATTGGGAATGGTATGTGTCTCTAATAAAGAAAGCACATTTTAATAATTTACATATAGTGAATTTGCATGCAACCTGCCATATTCCATTTTTTGTTGTTGTTGTTTCTTGAACTTAAGGAAAGTTCAAAATGAAAAAAAAAATGATCTGGATAAAGTTTGGCATATGTTCCTCTTTTTGTCTATGTTTTTGAGTCTTTACATTGTTAGATCAATGTCTACAGGAGAGTGGGTCAAGGGGTCAATATTTAAAGATGCCATAATAAATACTTTGTGGTACCCTCATATCATATATGCTGTAAGACATTTCTAAATTACTTAAATTTATTTAATAAAAATGGGACACACATAGTTGTTACAACGTATTATAGAAAAAATAATGGCAATAAAGAAAAGCCTGTGGTCTTTCACCATGAAAGCAATCACTGTAGGTCAAACTACATAGCACATGATCCATAGCAGGATGAATCAGTGATTAAAGAACCCACAATTCCAAGAGTTGAGTGTGTATAATTCTGTACAGATAGACACAATGAAATGGTATGGGGCAATTTTACTATACCTGAAATATTTATGGGGGAAAAACGTATCTTATTAAAATCCACAACTCACATGGACTAGGCTACAAGCTGGCTAGGCCTCTCCTTTTGCCCACAAGGCTGAACCAAGTGGAATTGTGTTTGCCAAGTCAGCTATAAAAATTGGATCTCAACATAAGGGAGAACAAGGAATAACAGACCATGATAAATGAAGACCACATGAGGACAGTAATAGGCAGAGTGCTGGAGAAGTCCCCAGAAATCCACAATGATACATCCTCTGTAGACTGCTGGCAATGGTCGAGAGAGAGCCTGATCTAACCTAGTCTGGTGATCAGATGACTAAACACCCTAGCAGTCGTCTTGGAACTCTCATCCAATAACTGATGGAAGTGGATGCAGAGATCCCCCTCCAGGCCCCAGGTGGAGCTCCAGGTGTCCAATTGTCGAGAAGGAGGAGGGACTGCAAGAGTGTGAATTGTTGAATCCAAGATTGCAAAAAGCACCGGGACAAATAGCCAATCAAATGGAAGCACATGAATTATGAACCAAGGGCTATGGAGCCCCCAGTTGGATCAGGCCCTCTGGATAAGTGAGATAATTGAATAGCTTGATCTGTTTGGGAGGCGCCCAGGCTGTGGGACCCAGACCTGTCCTTGGTGCATGAGCTGGCTGTTTGGAACCTTGGGCTTACACAGGGACACATGCTCAGCCTGGAAGGAGGGGACTGGACCTGCCTGTACTGAATCCACCAGGTTTAAATGAGTCCCTAGGGGTGTCTTGGTCCTGGAGGACATGGGAATGGAGGGGAGGTGGGGGTGGAGGTGGGAGGGGGAGGACAGGGGAACCCATGGCTGATGTATAAAATTAAAACACATAATGATAATAATAATAATAATAATAAATTGGATCTCAATTTCATTTTATTGTCAGAGCTAAATGTGAAGTTGATATAAACACCTTAAGATCTCATCAGTAGATGCAACATCCTTTCTGTGTATAACTTAGTGGGTTTTCCTAGCTCCTGAAGCTGAGAAAGTGAAAGTGATACACTGTGGGTTCATATATTTTTAGATAAAACTTTTATATATCCACTAGACATTGGGAGTTACTTCTGAGGTCAGAAGTGATTGAAATACTGAACAGAGAATTTCCCATGGCCTGTAGGAAAAGAATACCAATGGCCACTTGAGAGAAGACCTGCTTGGGTAAGCATACATAGAGGGTAATGGCTTAATATTTAGCATACAGGGGCAGCAGACAGGTTCTCAGGAGCAAAACCTCAAGCCACAAGACCCATTTGGGGAGGGCCATGGGATACCTGTTGTGGGACATATCTCGCCCTTAATCTAAGAGCCTCCGAGACCTGAGGGACCAAAGAGAACTTACAGTCTCTTCCCACAATCCCTTACATAACAAATGTTCAGAGCAGCTGCTTACAGCCAGGCTGATCCAAGCAGCCTCCAGACACCAGCAGCTCTTCCAGGACATGTTCAGGTACAGTATGATTTTTCTACTGACTCCTCCTCTAGTTGGCCAAGTGCGCCCAGCTCAGGCTTCTGTGGGTATCAGTATACATCCATAGGGATGAAAGGACTTTTAGTGAGAAGGATGTTCCTGGTTTCCAAGAGAGCTCTGCAGATTGCCTGCTTGTTCTGATTTTCAGGTCCAAACATGTTACCCAGAATTTTCCCAATCTTCCCAAAGCCCTTAAGTCAATCTGCACTTAAGACAAAGAATCACCCCAGAGAAATAAGGACAGCTTCCAACATTCACCTGGTTTGTATTTGAGAGTTCTGTTCCAACATGGTTGAAATGAAAGTTAGAAACATGCTGTGCAGTTTTAAGCCACATCCTATTGGGTTAATACTTGAATCTGAATGAAAATTTTATATTTTTGCACCCAAAGGAGTTCAGTTGCTCTAACTCACTTTCCTTCTTTAATGTATAATTTCTTATTTATTCTTTGAAAATTACACATGCATATTTAATGTATTTTGAGAAATCTGCTCCTCATTCCCCTCTGATGCTTCACAGATTGTCCCCTTCAACATCGCCCTAGCATTTTTTTTTTTTAAATAACCCACTGAGTTCAACTAATTCTATCTGTACATGCACTGATGTAGGACTATCCGTTGGAGTATGGAGATCCTACCAGCGGTCATATCCTTGAAGAAAAATGGCTCTATCTCCTTAGCAAGTAAGCATTGCAAATGGTTTCTCAGCTATGGGTATGCCTTGTGAGATGAATGCTCCCCCCACGCTGGAATGTTGATTGGCTTGATCCTGTGCAGGTCTTGCTTAGGTGACTAAAGCTGCTATGAGGAATGTATGAGTGTATTAGCCATGTGATGCCCAGTAGTTTCACAGAAGTCTTCCCCAAAGCATGTCTCTCAACTCCCCACCCTCCAGTACCTTTGTACTGATCCCTAATAACTGTTGATGGGTATATGTGATGCAGATGTCCTGTTTAGGGCTGAGTGTTTCAGTCACTTATTCTTTGCATTTTTTTTGTTGTTGTTGTTGCTGGTTTTGTTTGTTTGTTTGTTTGTTTGTGTTTTTGTTTTTGTTTTTGTTTTTGTTTTTTTTGAGACAGGGTTTCTCTGTGTAGCTTTGAGCCTTTCCTGGACCTCACTTGGTAGTCCAGGCTGGCTTCGAACTCACAGAGATCCGCCTGGCTCTGCTTCCCGAGTGCTGGGATTAAAGGCGTGCACCACCACCACCCGGCTATTCTTTGCATTTTTGACGAGTTGTAAATATGTGCATTAACTGTCAGCCTTGGTAGTTGTGGAGGAGGGGAGGGCTTCTCCAACAAGGGCTGAGAGCTGCATTAATCTACAAGTATAAAGATAAGTATTTAGAAAGCAATTTGATTTCATGTCCATTTAGCAAAATAATAGTAAATTCTGAAGTAAGGCCTATAAGCTCAGGTGCAAGATCTTTAGGCAGGTTTATAGAAATATAAATGAAATCCCTTCCTTGGAATGGATCTTAAATCAGGAAGTAGTTACTGCCACAATAATCATGCAACTATTAGACCAATGGGCATATCTTGCCAGGCTAATCATTATTGAAGCTCACAAGGTTCCGATCTGGGTAAGAATGTTGAGCACATTTGTTTCCCAATCAGCCTACATTGACAGCACTTTCAGATATATGAAAGGCAGCCAAAAGGGAGGAAACTTCCCAGCCAGTATCAACTTAATTTCTCCATGTCCTCTGACAAAAGTATGTTGTGCCTTCACGAATGAGATCTTACCACTGAGTTCTGGATAACCAGGAACAATAACAATAACAAACTTTTGGGGGTTTCTTGGGATCTCCCTGACCAACTATTAATTATCTTTCTTTTGATTAATTTGGCTAAGGGCTTCTCAATATGCTGATCTTTTCAAGGAACCACCTCTTGGTTTCATTGGTTGTTTTATTGCTTTTCTTATTGTTGTTAGTTTGTTTCTAGTTCATTACCTTTCCGTTCCTTACCCGTCTTATTTCTCCCTGTCTACTGTTTTTGGAATTCATTTGTTCGTTTGTATCCAATGACTTATGGTGCATCATCAGGTCATTTAAGATCTTTCTGATTTTTTAAAAGTCTGCTATAATCTTCCCCCTTCAGAATGCCTTCATTGTATCCACAGACTTGGGTATGTTGTTCTCATTTTCATTTTCTTCTATGAATATAAAATTTTAAAACCTTTTTCAATGATTAAATCATCATTCAACAGTGTGTGATTTAATCTCCATTAATGCAATTTTCCCCATAGTATCTCTTACTGTTAATTTCTACCTTTATCCAATTGTGGTCAGAGAGAACACAGAACGTTATTTAAACTCTCCCATTTGGAGACTTGTTTTGTATCTTACTATGAGATTTATTTTAGAAAATTCCTATGGGCTAGTAAGAAGAATGCATTCTTTGAGGTTTTTGGAGGGAAGAAATGATCTGTAGAAGTCTATTAGGTCCATCTGATCTGTGATGACATTTAATTCCAGTGTTTCTCTTTTGTCCATTTGCTCTGTCTAATGATGTACACATTAGTGGGTATTGAAGTCACCCACTACTACTGTGTTGCAATTAATCTTGACTTTATATTTACTAGTATTTTTTAATAAAATTGCATAAGCCTGTTTGTTGCTTAGACCTTTAGAACTGTAATTGTCTCTTGCTGTTTTATTCTTTTGATCCGTACAAACCTTTTAATCGCGTTACTATATTTGTTTTGAAGTCTTGTTTGTCAGATATTAGAACAGTGACAGCTACTTGACTCTTGGTTCCATTTGCTTGAACTATCTTTTTCCATCCTTTCAAGATAAGATAGTGTTTATCTCTGATGATGAGGTATGTTTCTTGGAGGCAGCAAAAATGGCAATGTTTTCTAATCCTATCTGCTAGTGTGTATCATTTGGTAGGGGAAGTGAAATCATTAATATTCCAAATTAACATTGAAAGGAGTTCTGATTTCTGTCATTTTTTGATGCTGTGGTGTTTGTGGATTTCTTCTTCCTCTTTTGCTTAATGATCTTAATGTCATTTACTTTACCCCATGTTGCCTCTTGAATGTATTTCTCTTCTTTAATCTAAAGCATTTCCTTCAGTAGCCTCTGTAGATCTGGCTTAGTGGTCTTGAACACTGTTTGTCTGTTATAATCATAGAATGTTTTTCTTTAGTTTTCAATTATGATAGTAGTTTTTCTGAGTATTAGTCCAGGTTTATAATTACAATCTTTCAGAATTTGAAATACATCATTCCAAGCCCTTCTTTAATTGATGGTTTTGGTTGAATAGATCATAGTTATTCTGAGAAACTCACCTTAGATGTGACCTAGCCCTTCTTCCTTATAGTATCCACCATATTTCTTTTTTTTTTTCCGGTATGTTTAGTTTTCTAGTAATTATATAGTATGATGAGTTTATTTTCAGGTCCTTCCATTTGCTGTTTCACATGCCTCTTTTATCAGTAAGGGAATCTCTTAGCCAATATTTAGGAAATTTTCTTCTATTATTATTATTTTTTAAGATTTATTTCTTTATTACGTATACAGAAGAGGGTGCCAGATCTCATTACAGATGGTTGTGAGCCACCATGTGGTTACTGGGAATTGAACTCAGGACCTCTGGAAGAGCAGTCAGTGCTCTTAACCTCTGAGGCATCTCTCCAGCCCTTCTTCTTTTATTTTATTAAAATGTTTTATGTACATTTTACATTATTTTCTTCTTCTTTTCTGCCTACAATTTATATGGTTTTCCTTTTAATAATGTCCAAAAATTCTTACATATTCAACTCACACAATTTAAAAAAAATTATCATTGACTTCAATTGAATGATTATTTCCTCTGCTTCATCTTCAAACACTGGTATTGCATCTTCTCCATGATCTATATTATCGGTGAGGCTTATCTGACCTATTAGAGTTTTCATTTTTAGTTTTATTTTGATTTAGGCTTTTTTTTTTTTTTAGTAATTCTGCCCCTTTACTAAATTCTAATTTCATATCATGAATTGACTTCCTTATTTCATTCAGCTGCTTCTTTGTGTTCTCTTGGAAAATACTTATGTGTTCTTTGAACATGTTTATAATAATTCTTTTGAATTATGTGTCTGGAATTTCATTGAACTTATTTACTTTGGGGGTCATTACTATTCGATTGGTAACTTTTGGAGGTATATGTTGTCTTGATTTTGAAGTTACTGTTTCTGCTATGAGGACATGCCTGTATTTGTTATTATTGTTTTTAACTCATATCATATTAGACTGTAGTACAGTTGTAATGTTTTCCTTATTACACTGGTGTTTCAAGCACCAGACTCTACCTCATGTTAACACCTATGTGGTTAGTACTGTTTGAGGCAACAGTAAATATCCAACAATAAAGCCATTCTGATAATAGAGTAACAGATAATATAAAACATACACTTGTTAAATAATCACTGGCTTTAGAAATAAGTGGATTCCAATAGCTGTGTATATTAGTATGTTGGTTGTTATAGGTATGAGTAGAAAGCAAAGGAAAAGACAGACATAAACAAGCACAGTGAAAATTATGATTATTATTAGGTTACTAGAAGGGACACAGAAGAAGGGAGAAGAAGAGTGCAGCTGATAGAGGCAAAGAAAAATGGGAGTAGGGTAGGATTTTTAGTTAATGGTAGACTAAAGAGAGGTGGGTAAAGAAGTACAACAATAAGAGGAAGGGATACAGAAAGGAGAAAAATCAATAAAAGATAGATAGATAGATAGATAGATAGATAGATAGATAGATAGATAGATGATAGATAGATAGATAATAGGTAGATGGATAGATAGCTAGATGATAGATAGATAGATAGATAGATAGATAGATAGATAGACCATTAAAAGATGTGAACAATAGATGAAAGTGCAAGATAGACCAAGATATTGTATCTCTAAGATATAGCTGTAGGAGGTAATAAGGGTGAATGGAGATATAAGAGAGTGAACAAAGTAGCCTGGATGTTGTTTTGATCTTCTGTTGCAATCCTCACTCCAGGATGTACACCCTTCTGATTTTTACCAGTCTTGTTCTTCTCTGTTGGATCACAGCTTCTACTTCTGTGTGGAGTTTTCTGGTAGAAATAGTTCACTCTGTTCTGAGTACTGAGAATAGTCAGGCAAACTCTGCCCAACTTCAGTTGCTGTGAACCCATAGAACCCTGTGTATACAGCAGGGTTGCCCAAAGCACTGATAGAGCTTGTGTTTGGTTTTCAAGTTGCACCATTTCTTTTGGGGTGACGATAATGGTCCAAGTGGCAGTCACTGGGAACTTCTATAGAATATTTATCAACACAGCTTTGATAGATTTCCTAGGAGTCTTTGAGTGGATTGCCAAGGTCCTCTGAATTCTTCAGCTACTGCAGCCTGATGCATTCATTGAGTGTAGTCACAACAAGAAGTCTGAGTTAGATGGTATGGTGGTTTGAATGACAATGGCTCCTATAGGTTCACATGTTGGAATACTTGGTCCCTGGTTGGTGAAATTTGATGGAGGGGGGAGATTAGGAGCAATGGTATTTCTGGAGGAAGTGTGTCACAGTGGCAGGCTTTGAGGCTTCAAAGGCATCCAGCCATATGCAGTGCACTCTTAGTTTTCTTGATCATGGTTCAAGATGTAAACTCTTAGCTGTTCTTGCCATGATGCCTTCATTCTGTCATCATGGACTCTACCACTCTGAAACTGCAAGTCCCAAATAAAATTTATGCAAGTTGCCTTAGTCATGATGTTTTATCATAACAAAAGAAACTGGTGCAGATGGTAGAGGAAGTTTGTTGGGGTGTTAATAACGTGGATTCTGGTACCTGGAAAGGCAGCTAATGGAGTATAAAATGCTCCTGTTCCCTTTATTTCCCTAACTATAATCAGCCAATACTTCCAACATGGCTTATAGGCTTCAGTCTTGCCCAGAAGTCCCCCATAGTACTTATTTGTTATCCTGTTAAAAAAAATCCAGAAAAGCCTTGAAGCAACTCTTAGCATGCATAGTCTCTTGGTATGTGCTTATGAGGAATATTATGTTGATGAGGTATCAAATTATCCTATTGGCTTCTATCCTAGTGCTATTTACATTCCCAAAGTGCTTCTTCACAGGTGCAGGAGAGAGAAACTGAGCTGATATGGACAGGAGCAACCCTAAAGCTTCATTCTTTGCAAGTAGGAATCACCACTTCTGGTTTTATTTTCCTTTTTGAGTAGCACAGTATTGATGGTAACTGAGAATCTATGTTGAGGTACTTTGAACTTGGAAATGTTCAGAACTCAGAGTCTGTGATTTTTAACTGTATATTTTACTGTTATTTGGGTATGAATTGTAGTCTCTCTCTCTCTCTCTCTCTCTCTCTCTCTCTCTCTCTCTCTCTCTCTGTCTCTCTGTCTGTCTCTCTGCGTATGTGTGTGACTGTAGGTTTTGCTGTTGATAATACAAATGTAAATAAGATGCTTTATGTTTTCAAAGTAGCTCAGTCAAATAGGGAAGTTATAAAACAAAAGCAGGTGTCACATATTCTGATGAATTTGATGAATATGGACTCCAAGAAAGAAATTAAACTTGGAAAGGCAGTTATAAAATAGATCATACAGGACATGATTCTTGAAGTAAGCATTTGTCTGAAGAGTTGGGATGAATTTATGCCATAAAGTAATGGTGGGTAATGAGTCTGGAAAGACAGGCAGGGAGGACAGCCAGACACTTAGTGAGGCCAGTGTATGGGACTTACATAGAAGACCATTCTGTAGGTACTGGGAAGCACTTAGGCATTTTAAGCAAAGAGGTGTCATGTTCTGATTTATACCTTTTCAAAGATCATGTGGAAGCAAAATGACAAATAGACCAAAGGACATGCAGTAGACAGAGACAGCTCAAAGAGCTATATGTATCAA
The DNA here is from genome assembly GCF_903995425.1 of Onychomys torridus. Classification (NCBI taxonomy): domain Eukaryota; kingdom Metazoa; phylum Chordata; class Mammalia; order Rodentia; family Cricetidae; genus Onychomys; species Onychomys torridus. Next base: position 52,345,676 of record NC_050447.1, read on the forward strand.
GAAAAGGATTTGAATCTAGATTCAAAGCAGAACAATGAAATGAGCTGGCAGGATGAGATACAAAGGGGTGTATGAGAGATGTGAGTGATTGAGACCGAAGGGTCTCAGAAGTCAGGGATGAATGACTGTGTAGAAAGAAGTAAGAGACTGATATTTTAATACATAAAACAAGGATGTTTTGTACCTCAGATTAAAAAAAAAATAGGTTCTAACAGTGTTCCTCAGTTGTCCTCAAAAGCTGTGGCTATTTCTGCTGTTTGTCTGCTCTCAGATCCTGGGCATCTCTGTCTGTATTAAAGCAGGGACTGTGTCTCTTCAGGAACTCATTTTTATTTGCACTTCCTGTGTCACTGATGAGAGGTTGTGGATGGTTAAGCACCACCATGTGGTTTTTGCTGTCAATTATTTGTCAGTTACTAACATTTTATTTTATTATGCAAACAAATAACTTGTATGATATTGAAAACGAGATCATAAAATGAGAACATAAATAAATAAAAAGATACTGAATAAATCCAAAACCTAGAGAAAGTTCCAGTTACCATTGATTTTGTACAGAAAGCCATTGAGAAATTCTGTTCATAGGAATGTGTGTGTGTATGTGTGTGTGTGTGTGTGTGTGTGTGTGTGTGTGTGTGTGTGTGTGTGTGTTTGTTTGTTTTTAAGGTGCTCCTTCAGAGACATATTTATTGATTATCTTTTTATTTTTCATTTTTTACTTAGAAATATACTATATTATTTCCCTGCCCATAATTAAAGATTGTGAAATTATTTTAAATGTCTGCAGCAGACTTAATGTGTATATGTATCATAGTTAAATTAGGCAATTACTCCATAGAGAAAATAAAATTGTTTTTAACAAAACAGGTTCGGGATTTGATTCCATTATCCCTTTCAGATTAATTGAAGAATACTTTGTGTGTGGGGGCGTGGGGGAGACAGAAGACACCAGACTCCTGAGTCAGAGTTAAAGAGCTTCATTTTCTTTCTCTTTTTTGGAAAATTAATTACTAATTAAAATGCAATTGCACCACTTTCCCCTCCCTCTCCTCTGTCCAGTATTTTCCCAGTAACCTCCCTCCAAATCCTCCCATGTCCCCTCTTTCAAATTGATACCCTTTTTTCTTTATATGTTATATGTGTGTATATACATATATACGTGTGTGTATGTATATATATATACAAATATATAAATACAACCTGTTGAGTCTGTTTTTCCTTTTTCTTTTTTTAAATTTATTTTTCTGTCATACATTACTTCCTGACCACAATTTCCTCTCATTCCACTCCTCTCTGTCCCCCACTACGTCCCTTCTCCCCCATTACTCCTTCTCTGTTTTCCTTCCAAAAAGAGTAGACCTCTGTATGGTTCTAGTGCTAACCACTCTGCATTGGATATCCAATGATCATTCCTGTGGTGGGGGAGGACTAATTATCCATCTTCTAGCAGTCATTAGTTGTCTATAGTTCTATGTCTAGGAGTAGAATCCTGTGAAATCTCCCCAAGTCCATATTAACATGTCCATTGATAATGCTTTTGTTCTGGCCTTGTTTATGTAGCCATTTCTAGAATAGACTGTTTCACACCAAACTTCCTGGTATTCTGGCTCTTGCAATTTTTCTGTCCCTCCTCTAGGATGTTCCTGAGCCATAAATGTAGAAGCTGCAATATAGGTGCAATATGTATTTGTTGGGGCTGGGTTCTCCATAATCCATTGATCTCTGCATTGAGTCCAGCTATTTCTTGGGTTGCTCTTCATTTGCTATAAAGAGAAGCTTTTGTGGTGATGGGAGTAGCTACATTTATAGTAGCTCCTCCCAGGAATAATCATTAGATATCCAATGCAGAGTGGTTAGCACTGAAACTATAGGAAAGCCTGCTCATTTCTGACTGGAAATAGAATAAGAGTGGATCTGGGGGAGGTGGTAGGGACAGAGACCAGTGGAGGGAGGAGGAGAAACTATAATCAGTATGTAATGTATAAGAGTAGAATAAATTTAAAAAAGAAAAAAAACAATAAAAACAGACTCAGCAGGATATATACATATATACATATGCATATATGTATATGTATATATATATATATATATATATATATATATATATATATATATATATATGTGTGTGTGTGTGTGTGTGTGTGTGTGTGTTTGTGTGTGTGTATGTAATAATCAAAGAAAAGAGGCTATTGTTCTATTGATTTGAGAGAGGGATGTTGGGGAGTATTATTTTAAGGTGTGTTTTTTTTTATTTAGGTTGCATTTGTTTATCTCTGTGAACCTATGTTACTGAGCCTATCTAAAACACCTGATGGTCTAATAAAAAGTGAACACCCAATAGCAAGGCAGGAGAAAGGATCAGTGGGGCTGGCAAACAGAGAAAGAATAAATAGAAGGAGAAATCTGAGCAGGGAGAAGAAGTAGCAAGAGAAGGAGGAGGACTCCTGAGGCCAGCCACCCACACATCCAGCCATGGAGTAAGAGTAAGATTTATAGAATTAAGAGAATGGGAAAAGCCCAGAGGCAAAAGGTAGACGAGCTAATTTAAGTTAGAAAATCTTAGCTAGCAACAAGCCAAGCTAAGGTCAGACATTTATAATTAAGAATAAGCCTATGTGCATATTTTATTTGGGAGCTGGGTGGTGGGTCCCCAAAAAGAGAAAAACCAGACAACAATAGAGGGGACGTGGGAGGGTTTGGAGAGAGGTTACTTGGAAGATATTAGATGGAGGAGAAGGAGAGGGAAAATGATGCAATTGTATTTTAATTAGTAATTCATTTTTAAAAAGAAAGAAAATGAAGCTCTTTAACTCTGACTTAGGAGTCTTGTGTCTTCTGTTATAAGTTTAAGATTTAGAATGTAGTAAGGAATTGTTCTGGTGTAGCAAAGTGGCAGCAATAGACTCTTCTCTAAGGTTCATGACCTCACTAGTCCAGGGGTGTTGTCTAGGTTTCTGGTAGCAGGCATGGTTTCTCTCCTGGTGGGTGAAACTTAAGTACAATTTGGTAACTGTTTATTACCACCCTGTAAGTTATTACCCTTTCATTGATAGTTTGCCATGCTGGCCATAGTATTGCAGTTGAATAACACAATTGTCTATCTCTCTCCTTTGCCAACTTGCATAGTATTTTCTGGTATCATGGAAGGTAGATTACAGGAAGGAGGATTTAAGGTCCTATGCAGCTCAAATAATCTGAGACCTATGTCCTAAGCGTGAGGTGTCTTAAGAACTAGGAGCAGCCGGGAAGTGGTGGTACATGCCTTTAATCCCAGCACTCAGGAGGCAGAGCCAGGCAGATCTCTGTGAGTTCTAGGTCAGCCTGGTCTACAGAGCGAGATCCAGGACAGGCACCAAAACTGCACAGAGAAACCCTGTCTCAAAAAACAAACAAAAGAAGAAGGAGGAGAAGGAAGAGGAGGAGGAGGAGGAGGAGGAGGAGGAGGAGGAGGAGGAGAAGGAGAAGAAGAAGAAGAAGAAGAAGAAGAAGAAGAAGAAGAAGAAGAAGAAGAAGAAGAAGAAGAAGAAGAAGAAACAGGGGCTTGCCTTCAGCCTTTGAGAGGCATCCAAGAGCTACATCAATAGTCTCTACTTTTGGAGGAGTCACTACTGACCAACTATACAAAAGGAGTTTCTTGTGCCTGATATTGAGATTTGTGTTGTCTGTGGTTCATTGTCAACTTAAGTGGCATGACTTACTTTAAGATTTTATATATATAAATATATATATATATATATATATATATATATATATATAAAATATGTGATACATACATATGTATACATATGTAATAAGTTACACAGACATACATATATATGTCTACCACATGTAAAACAATATTTATATATATTGTGTATAATTTTTAGTAACCATAAAATAATGATTCCTTGAGACATTATCACACAACTTTGCTGTTGTTTGTCCCTCATCTCTTCTTCTCCTATATTGATCTCCCTTACTCCTCCTCAGTTAGAGCCCCCTCCCTCTTTTTCTGTTTTCCAGTTTGTATCACCCATATCCTACTGTAACCTACTCAAGCTCCCACGCTCAGGTATAGTCCCTTTATACTTTCCTGGCCTCTGATCTTTTCCAGGTTATATTCTCACATCTAAATACTTGGTCTTAGGAACTGCAGATAAGATAGAACATGTGCTATTTGTCTTTCTGGATCTGGATTATCTCACTCAATATAATTTTTTCTAAGTCCAGCCATTTACCTGCAAATTTCATAATTTATTTTTTTCTTGCAACTGAAGAGAATTCCATTGTGAATATGTGTCACATTTTTGTATTACTTATTCATTTATTTCAGGACATTTAAATTGTTACCATTTCCTGGCTATTGTGGTAAAGGAACAATGAACATTGATGAGCAAGTATCCATGGAGTAGGTTATCAAGTCCTTTGGACATATGCCAAAGAGTGATACAGCAGGTGATACGGTAGTTTTATTTTAATTTTTTAGGACTCTCATAATGATTTCCAGAGTGGCTGCAGCAGTTTGCATTTACACCAACAGTGAGCAAGGGTTCCTCTTTATCCACAACCTCACCAGCATTTGTTCTTAGATGTTCTGTTGATCTTAGCGACTTTGGCTAGGGTGAGAAGAAATTAGTGTTGTCCTCATTCACATTTCCCTAACTGCTAAGGAGGATGAACATTTTTGAGGCACGTTTTTGTCCTTTATATTTCTTCAGTTGAAAATTCTCTGTTTAGATACCTACCCACCATTTGTTTCCTCATCTCTCTATGTTTTTTGAGTTCTTTGTATCTTCTGGATATTAATCTTCTGTCAGATGTACAGCTGGCAAAGATTCTCTACCACTCTATGGATTTTCTGGGCAAATGGAGTCCTGTTCAGAAAGTACTTTCCTACACTTAACTCTTGTAGAGTTCAGTTTACAGTTTCTCTTTTTTTCTCCTTTTTTATTTATTATATTTGTGTTTTAATTTTACACATCAGCCATGGGTTCCCCTGTCCTCCCCACTCCTTCCCCCGCCCCCACCTTTCCCCCAGCCCCTCTCCTCCATTCCCATCTCCTCCAGGGCCAAGACTCCGCTAGGGATTCCATTCAACCTGGTGGATTCAGTACAGGCAGGTCCAGTCCCCTCCTTCCACGCTGAGCAAAGTATCCCTGTGTAAGCCCAAGGTTCCAAACAATCAGCTCATGCACTAAGGACAGGTCTGGGTCCCACAGCCTGGGTGCCTCCCAAACAGTTCAAGCTATTCAATTGTCTCACTTATCCAGAGGGCCTGATCCAGTTGGGGGCTCCACAGCCTTTGGTTCATAATTCATGTGCTTCCATTCGTTTGGCTATTTTTCCCTGTGCTTTTCGAATCTTGTTCTCAACAATTCACAATCTTACAATCCCTCCACTTTCTCAACAAGTGGACTCCTGGAGCTCCACCTGGGGCCTGGCCAAGGATCTCTGCATCCACTTCCATCAGTTGATATCCAGTTCTGCCAGCACCATTTGTTGAAGATGCTTTCTTTTTTCCATTGTACATTTTTGGCTTCTTTGTCAAAAATGATATGTTTATAGGTGTGTGGGTTAATGTCAGGGTCTTCAATTCGATTCCATTTGGTCCACATGTTGGTTTTTATGCCAGTACCAAGCTGTTTTTATTACTGTAACTCTATAGTAGAGCTTGAGGTCTGGGATTGTGATGCCTCCAGAGGTTGTTTTATTGTAAAGGATTCTTTTGGCTATCCTGGGTTTTTTGTTTTTCCATATGAAGTTGAGTATTATTCTTTCCAGGTCTGTGAAGAATTGTATTTGTAATTTGATGGGGATTGTGTTGAATCTGTAGATTGCTTTTGGTAAGATCGCCATTTTTACTATGTTAATCCTGCCTATCCATGAGCATGGGAGATCTTTCCATTTTCTGACATCTTCTTCAATTTCTTTTTTCATATAGGTCCTTCACATGCTTAGTTAGAGTAACCCCAAGGTATTTTATATCACTTGTGGCTATTGTAAAGGGTGATGTATCTCTGATTTCCTTCTCAGCCTGTTTGTCTAGTGTATATAGGAGGGCTACTGATTTTTTGGAGTTGACTTTGTATCCTGCTATGTTGCTGAAGGTTTTTATAAGCTGTATCAGTTCCTTGATTGAATTTTTGGGGTCACTCATGTATACTATCATGTCATCTGTAAATAGGGAAAGCTTGACTTTTTCCTTTCCAATTTGTATCCCCTTAATCTCCTTATGTTGTCTTATAGCTCTGGCTAGAACTTCAAGTACTATATTGAATAAGTATGGGAAGAGGGGATAGCCTTGCCTTGTTCCTGAGTTTAGTGGTATTGCTTTGAGTTTCTCTCCATTTAATTTGATGTTGGCTGTTTGCTTGCTGTAGATTGCCTTTATTATGTTTAGGTATGTTCCCTGTGTTCCTGATCGCTCCAAGACCTTTATCATTAAGGGGTGTTGGATTTTGTCAAATGCCTTTTCTGCATCTAGTGAGATGATCATATATTTTCTTCTAGCAGTTTGTGTTTCAGTATTCACATTGGGACATTTAATACACTTGGACCTATTATTTGTGTAGGCTGGCTGATACCAGTTAAATTATTTTTATTTTCCTTTGGTAGCATAACAGGCAACATGAACAGCAGCATACTCATCACTCTGTTGACCATCAGTCTTATGGAGTCAATACCATGAGCCTATATGGATGTTGTGCACTCAGGGAGCTTGCATTAGAACTGGAAGAAACTGAGGGAATGGAGGACTGCTGTCTAGACAGCTGACAAGCTTGCACTTTGTCCTAGAAAGAAGACAGCACTTCCCTTTTCAGAGTTGTTTCCTTGAAGTATAACCCTGGAAAATGGCCTTTGTAAAGAGAGGTAATTTGTGTTCTTGACAGGCCTAGCAAGACATTCAGAAAACTAGAGTTCTGTGTAGGACTACCTCCAAATAATATGCATCTTCACCTGTGTATTTTTTTTTAATCTTCAATAATTTCACAGGGATGAAATTCCTTGACTGAAAAGTTTGCATTGCTTTAGTTTCTGTTTTATTCTGTAAATTTGCTTTCTCAGCTGTGTCCTATGGTGCTATTTCCTTACTAGTCTGGGGATGGCTCTCATCTGACTACTCAGACTATTTTTTTATCTCTGCTTTTCTGGGGATAGGTTTCAATTGCATTAACAGGAAGGGTATTTTAGCAGACCCATTTCCTGCTTAGTGTCAAGATGGAAGTAGATGGTTTCTCTGGTTGGTGGAAACAAGAATGCTCAGATAAGCATCAGCATTGCAACTCCCTCTTGCAGCATGACAAATTTCTTTCTACTCATGACTCCTTGGTCCCTGTTTTCTCATTTTATCTAACACTCTGGACAGGTGTTATGTTATGTGTATGTGGTCATAGGTGAATTTTAATGACAATTCAAGGCATTCTGGAAAAAAAAAACAAAGTAATTCTGTGGATTGCTTTTGTCAAATAATAAAATTATTTGACATAAGTCTTATTGAAAACAGATGTGGAAATATTCAATCCTTACTTTTTTTTTAACTGTCCTTCCCTGGGGTTCTTTTGACTTATGCCAATCTGAAATTTGAAGTTGAAAGTTTCAGCGTCTTTTTTCCAGGTGTGTTGTCTTTAATATACAGGGAAATTTTGTGACAAGGAACACTGAGCTTTAACTAAGCCTACACCAGAAAGATTGAGCCATCGGACTGTTAATCAAGTAGGAAAGGTTTGCACCTGAGCCTACCTTGCCATAGACTAGAGCTATGACATCAGTGACTGGAGCCATGGTTTCACAGACCACTTCTATCACATACTTTTGATTTTGTTTTGACACATTCACACTTTTGATTTTCTTTTGTTGAACAAGAGTGTAACTATCTGACCTTTATTTTCAATAAAAGATAGACTCTAATGGTCATTAAAAAATTGCACATGTGTGATTCAACTATACATTCTTAGAGAGTATTGTGTTTCTCTGTCTCTTTCCACTAACACATCCCTTCCCCAGCATTTCTCTATTTCCTTTGCATTTCCCAGCATTGGAGTAGCTAAGGTGGAATGGATTAGCTTCGTCAGACATGGTATTTCCTTGAAGTGAACAAATCCAAAAGGAAAATAGGGCCACACATCATAAAGGTTGTTTAACTTTGTCTATATACTAAGGAAATTGGAAGGAAAATTATACAGTACCTAAGGAGTTACCTTCAAACGAAAAGATGCTTCTTATTTCCTAGTCTTGAGGCAATGGGTTCTGTGTGAGAGATGTCCATCCTACCATATAAACAGGAAAGATCAGTCATTGTTGTAGACTGAATGTGTGCTCCTAAATCCATGTATTGAAGCTGTATCTTCCAATGTGACTATATTTAAGCAAAGTGCTTATAAAGAAGTTATTAAGTTAAGACTATAGGATGAAGTGTGAACTGATGTGACTGGTGCTCCAATTAAAAGAAGAAACACCAGATTTTCTCTCTCTTACCCTATTATGTGAATTATTAGTAGTAAAGTTATATTAGTGAAAAGAGAACTATCTGTAAGCTGGGAATACCTTCCTGTACTAAAACAACCCTATCAAACACCTAGGAATTCCAGCATTCAGAACTCTGTTGGTTAAGCCGTATTCTGTTATATTTGGCTACAGAAGCCTGACTAACATAGACTAATATACACACGCACATTCTCTGTCTGTTTCTGTCTCTAACTCTCTGTCTCTCTGACGCTATGTATATGTATGTCTGTCTGTCTCTCTCTTTCTCTCTGTCTCTGTCTGTCTTTCTGTCTGCCTGTATCTTTCTCTCTCTCCCTCTCCCTCTCTCTCCCCCCCCCTCTTTCTTTCTGTCTGTCTTCCTCTCTCTCCACACAGCCACTTATGGTCAGAAATGAGTCCACTCACCTCTGAACAGTTGTGCTGTCAAAGGTACTTGAAAACAGTATTTTTTCCTGTCTGCATTCTAAGCTATTTCTCTGAAGATTTTTAGAGGAAAAAAAAAATTATACAAATACTAGATAAATAAGAATATTTTTGTGATTTTACTTTCATTTTTCTGGAAGTTGTAAGAGACTTCAACTCTTACATCATGGAAGTATTTGCTGAATAGCCTGCCCTGAGATTTTATTAGAATCTCTAAAAATATATACATTTTCTTTCCCATGGCTTCTGTGCACCTGGCATAGGAGGTTGTAAACAAACAGTTGCTACATGATGAATGATGCCCCTATTCACTGATCTGAGGGATCGTTAGGCTTCTTACTAGATGTGCTTTCCAGATGTATATTTATCCCTCATATATAGTAACATCTCCTTTCTAGTCAACAGAAAAAATGATATGGTAAATATTTGCTTCTTTTCTTTGAAACCTACAACCCTTGCTTGTAACTTCTTTGTCAAAATAATATTAGAAAGCCATCCTTGGAAACAAGTGAAGTAGGAAGGCAAAGAAGAACTTTCTTGATGAGTTTGGAGAAGCTCAAATACACTTGAAAATAAAGATGGATTCTGGAATTTTGGTAAGATGTTAAAGGAATTCTTTTCATACCCTTTACTTAATATCCATGGAGGACCAATGTGTGATATCAATTCCAATTTGAGTGAATACATCAGGATCTGATGGTCTGTCTTCTGCTTTGCAGATCAGTGGTGGACAGAAGGAGTGCTAGCTCGGGATCAGTGTTTGATAGTTTATTCATGTGGTACAAACGTGTGATATAACAATGAAAATTTTAAAAGAAGAGGGGTCATTGTGAACCCTAGATCCTCGAGGTGAGGTTACTTAGTCTAACGATGTTGGGGAACAAAGAAGGGAGAATCTTCCAATGCTATCACTACTCCGCTCATAGCATTTAGATGTGGCTTTAGAGACTTTGACAGAGATCTTGGTTCTTAGGCCAACACAGACTTTGGACTAAGACTCTAAAGACAGGCAAAACTCTTGCCTCTGGGTTATGACTGGAAACAAATCATCCCTTATACCTCCACTGCCCAACAGAGTAAAACTATAAATACTTTTGGTTTAAAATTATCAAATGGGATAAAGTACATTCTCACAGGCCTAGATGCTGATATAAATAGAGGATGTTGTATTACTTTTATCTTGTTGCTTTACTGGTCACTAATAAGTCTGATACCACTGAAATTAATCAGATCAGTATAGGATGTCATTGTAAAAATGACTTCATTTCCTACAACCCATCCTTTGATTTACCAAGCCTTCTGTTTCTTTCACTAGCCTTGTTTTATTTCACAAGTGGTTGGGAAGAGAAAAGAAGGAATATGTCTTCTGTGACCAGGTTACACTGTAATGAATATAAATAGTAAAGATTCAACCAGAATTCAACTCCTTTCAAACCCAAAGAGTTAAGTCAACATTCAAATGAGCTACATACCAGAGTTCCTAATGGACTGTCTAGAGAGGCAGTCACTTGACCACACTACTTGTAGTGAGGTAATGGCACCACAGTAACCCCATCTCCTTGATAGAAGGTGAACACAATACAAATAAAATGATTAACTTACAGGATGAACTCTGAATGACCGGCTTTGGTTTGAGTAGAAGCCTTTCCCAACTTTGCAAGTCAGTGATAAATCTTTCAGCAACAAGTTGACCTTTCTCAGAAAATAGATTTTCTCCCAATATTTTCGCATTCTGTACTTGCCAGGATTGAGTGAGTGTGAGGTGGAGATCTGAATCCACACAACTGTAGAAAATTAGCCTTGAATGGGCCACCAGTGTTTGGCTGACACTCTGGCTCCTGCTGGGAAGGACAGAAAGGAGAATAGGTTGGGATATTAAAACAATAGGAAACACAGAGGATCATCTGAAGAAGAGAGTTCTCTTCTGATTACCAGCCAATGTTGGTACACTGGTTAGTTTTTTGCCACTTGACACTACCCTGGGTCATCGGGGGAAAATGAGCTTCAGTTGAGAAATTTCCTTCATCAGATTGGTCTGTAGGCAAGTCTGCAGGACATTTTCTTGATTAATACTTTATGTGGAAGGTCCTAGTCCACTGGAGATGGTGCCACCCTAGGGCAGGTGATCCTGCATGGTAAAACAGAGCGAGATGAGCAATTCATGGAGAGCAAGCCAGTGGCCATGGCCTCTACTCTAGTTCCTTCCTCCAGGGTCATGCCTGAGTTCCTGCCCTGATTTGCTTCAGTCATAGACTGTTACCTGTAAGTATGAGACGTATTACACCCTTTACTCCCAAGCTGATTTCAATTGTGGTGGTTTATCACAGTAATATAAAACTAAGACAGGAGGCTACAAGGTTAAAGGCAGGGGTCAGTGTTTCTAATATGAAAACAATTGGCAGTACCATCTTCAATATCTTCATTCTTCTATTTTTCCCTACAGGGTTCATTATTTAAACTGTATCCTTACTCTCTGTGAATTAATGAGTAATTTACATATTCTATACCACTTGATCCAGGCCTGTTTGTATTCAATGAAGACACATGAAGGAATTAGAACTTGAGTGTTTATCAAAATAAACATTCTAGGGTAGTGGGTCAGATGAGACTTCTAAGGAAGAAGGTAAACCCAAGCTTCCAAAGCAGCCACTCTGACAGGAACTGTAAGCATCCCTACTGTGGTGATGTTATTTCTGATAATGACCATTATGAATTAGTCAGAGGATACAGAAATAGCACAAGATTGCTCTTGGTTTTACTCTGTTGGTTTGTCTGGTCTTTGCTTTTCTCTTTGAATTAATTAGGACCAAACTGCATTAAAGTGATCAGTCAATTTGTACTTGACGCGACTTATGGAAATGCCACCATGTTCTTCTCTTGACTGGAAATGCTAGTGTTATGTTTGGCTGCTGTCCTCCTGTGGCCTGATGAACCTACTGATTGTCTTTTAAACTTGATCCATCTGAGATCCAAGACATGATTTTTTTCTGGTCACCACTGGCTAGCTGAGCTGTTGTTCTCTTGAGTCATTAATAGGATCTTGGATATCTCCTACTTGTGTGGATTATAAAAAACAAAAACAAAAAACAAAAACAAAAAACTTTCTGCTATTGGCATACTAACTAAATAAGCATTCAAATGTGAACTAAAGCAGCTTGAACCAGGACCACTGCTGACCAGTGGAGCACAGGGTGATCCTGGCTCCCATGTGCCCTTATTACTTAGTGCAGAGGTCCATGCTGTTGGATCTGTTATGTTTTGACTGTGGCTTGTCCCCTCTAAAACTCAAGTCAAAATTTAATGTTAACTATAAGATACTGGGAAGTGGAACAAAGAGAGACCTTTAAGAAATAATGTCCTGTCATATTAAAAGGATTAATCTAATTGTGTGATTAATGGACTAGTGGCTTGGTTACTGGATTGTCTTTAGGGTGAGTCTATTATAAAAGCCCGTTTGGCTTGGGTTCTCCTTTTTTCTTGCCATGTGATACCCTGCACCACCTTAAAATACTGCAAGTAAGAAGGATACCACCGGATCCCTTCTACTTTGAGCCAGAATCAATAGCCAAAATAAACCTCTCTCCTTTATAACTTATCCAGCTTGTGGTCTTATGTTATTAGCAACAGAAAACAAGCTAAGACAGCTGAAATGATGGTGAAACTTATCTTCTTTCTAAGCCTCTGGACAAAAGTTCACAGAAATGTTGGCTGTCAGAACAATGCACTTCTTTTCGGAACTCCTTTGATACCTGTGTTAATTGACTAATATTCCAGCACAACACAGACGGCTGAACTCTTGCCACAGGGACTTTCAATATCTCATTCATTCATCTGTCCATTCAAATACTAATTGGACACCTCTCAGGTGTTGGACAGATATAAGGTGCTATATATTTCACTGGAAATCATAACAAGATACTATAACAGAAATGTTACCAAGTTAGGAAGACATAAAATCATGTCAATAGCCAAGCTATTGGTGCTAAGGAAGTCATGAGCATGGTGCTGTGAAAGAAAATAACTGTGAAGTAGGAGTTTGTCTTTGTTTTTGTATTGTTGTTGTTGTTTTTGTTTGTTTGTTTTTGTTTTGTTTTGTTTTGGCTTTTTTTTTTTTTTTTTTGGTTTTTCGAGACAGGGTTTCTCTGTGTAGCTTTGCGCCTTTCCTGGAACTCGCTTTGGAGACCAGGCTGGCCTCGAACTCACAAAGATCTGCCTGGCTCTGCCTTCCAAGTGCTGGGATTAAAGGTGTGCACCACCACCGCCCAGCTTTGATGTAGGAGTTTGGACTAGGGTAATTGTGAGAAAACCCAAAGGGAAAGGCTAGCCAATGTCAAAAATATGAGCAGTCTGATGTGTCAAATAAAACCAGCATCTGACAAGGTCATGAGACACAAAAGGAAGGGTGTGCTATAGAGACATAAGGGATATTGTTGTTGGGAATGGTGTAAGGAAAGTAAATATACAGGATGAGGTTGTCAAAATGAGAACAATGCACTGCATACTGATGCTTTTGGTGCTGTTCTTTATGCAGGGATGACACAGAGAGGCACTAAGCCGGGCGGTGCCATGGTTTTGCTTGAGATCTGTGAGGCTCACTTAGGATGAGGGTTCTGGATGCTTTCCTTAGTGCTGCTCACCTGGCTCAGCCCTGTATGGGAAGTTCCTGAGTGGGTGCAAGTGCAGAGTAGACACCCTCTTCTCATTCATAGGCTTGCTTCCACAAAATGTTGACTGCCACATCTATCAGTTCCTTCCTCAACCTGGTTTCCCTTTGACATTTTGAGGTCTCCAAGGGCCAGAAGAGCCAATTGAAAACACTTTTGGGACTCTTTCCCCAGACATCTGAAAGAAGCAGGGGTCTTTCAGTCTACTCTTATCCAAGACTCAAACCTAGCCCACATTGTGACCATGACATATTGTGTGGGCTAATCTAAAGACCAGAAATGCTGATATAAAATGTTTTACCAACATGTAAGTATTAAATACTATTTTAATATTTCTCCTAGGGCTCTGACTCTCACCAGACCATTGAAGTTCAGTAGCATGGTGGTCTGATGAGCTGGCTGGAGTATATGTCATCAACATTGGTAGGCCTTCCAGGAGACTCTTGGCAAAACCTTCCTTGTGAGGCATGACTGCATCTGGTGAAACTTCATTTTTGTACAGGTGCTAGTGACATGGCCAAGCCATGTAGAAATGAGAAATGTAGTTGCTTCTCTCTGTGGGCTGCCTATATAACTTCATGAGAGGAGCCGTCGGAAATTTCTACCCCGCTATGCAGTGACATTTTAAGAAGAAAGAATAAATTCAAGCACCTGGAACCTTTGGTCAAGCCATTGTGTTTTGCTTATTGGCATGAAGGGAATTTGGAAAGTAAAGTATATCTTAGGAGAATACACAAACTTCCTCTTGAGAAGAAAACAACAACGACGAAAAAAAGAGTACAGTGTTGCTCAAGTGAAGACATCCCCAGCTGGACTTGGTTTGTGCCACAATAAAATGGCACACAGAGAGTGGCTTCAACAACAGAAATGTATTTCTTTGAGAAGCCAAGTCAAGGTATTGGCCATTTGAATTCTCTGGTGAGAACTTCATCCTGGGCTACAGACAGCTTATCTTTCATTTTGCTGTCACATGAGAGGGAGCGAAGCTCTGTGGTGTCTGCTCTACTAAGGACACAGAGACCATCATAAAAGCCCCAACTTTACGACTTCATTTAACCCCAACTACCTCCCAAAGCCTGGAACTGCAAATAATATTATCTTGAGGGCTAGGTCTTTAACATATAAAACTGAAGGAGAAAAGTGTTCCTTCAAATCTATGCTCTTACATTTGTATTACATACAAATAAATATATTCTTTCCTCCTCCAAAGTTCCCAGACTTGTTGGTATTCTGACTATTAGAATATTTCTGTCCCGTATATCATGCAGGGTCTATGATACAGATGTATCTATTGGTGATGGGCTCCCCACAGTCTGTTGATCTCTGCCTTGTGTTCTGTTCTGGTTTTCTGTAATGGTCTCCATTTTCAATAAAAAGAGAAGCTACTTTGATGAAGGGAGATAGCTCTACTTACCTATGTATTTGTTAAGATTTGTTTTGAGTCACAGGATATGGTCCATTTTAGAGAAACGTCCATGGGCTGCTGAGTAAAACGTGTACTATTTGGTGTTTGGGGCTCAGTATTCTGCAGATATCTGTTAAGACCATTTGATATATGGGTCATTAAGTTATGAAGTTTTTCTGAGTTTTTTTTTTTTTTTTTTGTCCATATGACTTGTCTATGGGGGAATATGGGGTATTGAAATCACTCATTGTTACTGAATTAGAGTTAATCTGTGACTTTAAGTCTTGTATTATGGCTTTATGAAATTAAGTGCTTGTGAGCTATGCCTGGAAGTATGAGGATGGTATGTGTGGGTCTGAGTCTTGGATACTCTCCGTACTAGGCTGACTTACAGATTGTAAGACCAAAGTTAGACCTAAGGGTTGGTAAAGGCAGCTGAGATTCCAAGAACTCATCAGGCTGAGCCTGTGTACAAATGTGCACCCCAGGCTAGGTCTGGAGGTTGGATATGATACAGCTAGGATCAGCCAGACTCACCAGACATGCCTGGATCACACAGTGTATGACTAGGGCCAAGCTTGGAGGTGGAGAGCTGCCCAGACAGGACTTTCAGATTGAACTGGCACACAGCACGTGAAAACAGGGCTAGGTCTGGAAACTGGGGAGGGTACAGGCAGACTAGCATTTGGGAACTTACCATACTGAACCAGAACCTAGCTAGGCCTGGAGGTGCAGGTGGGCTAGAACCAGGTCAGCTCACTACCAACATTATTATTCTTACTGAAAAGTATCCACATTTTCTCAAGTCATAATAGTGCTTATTTTATGGTCCAGTGTTGTATTCAAGAACCACTTGCAACACCTTTCATGGCTAGATCAAGAGATGTGAAAATGAATGTAGACTGTACTAAGACATATCAAAATCAATGTTTTAGTAATCTACTCTATTTCCCACATAAGCCAGTGAAAAAAACAATGAGCAACTCTTCAGGACTGAGATGAGGAAATACAAAAACCTTCCTAGCTCATGCCACTCATCACCATGGCTTCATCATCCATTACACAGTAAAACAAACAGGGCCACTGACTCTAGCCCTTAATGAGTATATGTGACTCTGATAATATTTATCAGGTTTATTTGTTTGAGGGTGACTGAAATGAAAAGAAAATAGTGCAGCTTTGGCTCCTTAGTCTCCTCTGACGTGTGCTGCAATTCTAAGGAAAACATTAGTGGCCTATTTTTAGCATGTACCTTCATCTGCGGAAGCACTAATCACTGAGGAGTAATCCTCAGGATGGAAAACACAAATTCCCAGAATTAAACTTTCTTGCTCATCTGTTTTCTGGTCACAGGAAATATATCAACACCCTCATTTCTCATCAACATTGAGGATTGAATAATGATGCAATTCTGCCGACCAGGCTGCCTTCATTTTCCTCTTTGCTAAGTTGGGCCCCTCCCAGCCCAGAAAAACAGAAAAGGCCACTTCTTTCAGGAATCCCTTCCTATTATCATTCCCTTCATTCACATATGTTATTACTTTTGTATTATTTGCATTTCCCCTATCTGTTTATTCTGTTAGTCCTTTATTGAAAATGTTTACAGACTCAAAGAAAGATGATAGGGATGCTCATTGTCCCAGGTCCTGTGGTCATGCTATGTGGAATAAGCGGCAGACAAGTGAAGAGGCTACGGTTTCTTCCCTACAAGGCTACAGTTGTGAAATGCTTCACTCTGGCCTGTTTGGTGACTTGAAATCTGAAGAGCTGGAATTACCCACATGAAACCATCAAAAGCGTGGATCCAGAACACTCCTTCACAAGAGAGAAGGGAATGTGGGAAGGTCACAGACAGCATCTGAGACTGCTCCAATAGTTCCTCCCTCTCCTGAAGTCAAGGAGCTCAGCTTGGTTGTGGATCACTGCATCTGCATCCATCAGTTACTGGATGTAGGTTCTATGATGACAATTAGAGTAGTCACTAGTCTGATTATAGGGGAAGGTAAGTTCAAGCACCATATCCATTATTGATAGGAATCTTTCCTGTGTCACCCTTGTGGGTTCCTGGGGACTTTTAATTTCAGTCTGTTTTCAGCTAAGCATTGCACCCAGCTTCCATGCTTTCCCATCATGAAGGACTCTCATCTGTCTGCTACTATAAACCCCAATAAATTCTTCTTTCCCTAAGTCACACCTTGTTCATGGTGTTTAATCAACATCAATTGAAAAGTTCCTAAGACAAGGCTCATTGGAGCCTCCGTGAAACAATTCTGGGCTGCATTGGGAAAGTATTCAGATTTCAAGTGAGCCAAACCTGGCTTTGAATCTCTATATATTTATGCTTAACAGAAAACTTCCCCTGTGACCCTCAATTTTAGAGTCTGTATAGTAGAGGCAAACAAAAATCTTCTTAACAAATTGTGAGAATTCAAGGACCTGATTCAAGTACAAGGGAATATAAGATCTGAGTGCTATGAGACTGTAAGATAGACACAAGTTAAGACGTGATTATAAAAATGAAGAAGGAATAAGGGCTCAAATATTTCTATGTAAACTCGGGAAATCAGTCTCAGGCTTCTCCAAAGTTGCTCATGAATCACCTAAAAGTTTAGTAAGATGCAGATTATGATAATAACAATTTTTAATAAAGGCCAATTTTCAGTTTTAAATTTACCCCACCTCCCAGTAATACCCATCTTTGGATTTTTTTTTAACCACAAGATAGCAATAATGGAGACGTCATGTGGAGACAAGTCTCCTCATCTTTGATTTTGTACTCTTGAAGCCCAGCTCTCTAACTTTCAAATGGCAAGCTTTTCAGAACAATCCCTGATAGATTCAGTGTTCTGTGCCCATACTGATGACTACATAGAGGAAAAGAACTTAATTACAAGAGGCACAGTGCTTGCCCCTAATCGCTTCTGCTTATCAATAAGACTCAGCTTGCATGTCCTTTACAAGCAGAGCTGAGCTCGCAAGCCCAGGAGCATTGGTGGAAACCTGGCCAAAGCCCAGGCAGAGGTTTTGTCTGGCAGGAAGGTAGGAAATGAGCTGCTCCTGCTGTCACCAGTTCTGTCCATTGTTGGAGCTCACGTCTCCCTGCACAGGAAACAGATTCATCTGTGGTTTCCTCCATGAAATTTCTCCAAGAAGAGAAAATGACTCCCTGGTAGCAGGTAGGTAAGAAGGTGAAGTATTTCTCATTGGCAAGTGTTCCCCAAGTGGCCTGAATCCAGGCCCAGGTTTCTGTATCTTCAAATGTAATCAAAGAACAACCCATTGGAGTCAGAAGAGCTGCAAGCTCCTTTAGGCTCTGAAATTACCAGCTCGGGTCCTTGGATAATTGTCTAATGACTCCTTACTTAGCCATCAATTCAGTGTAAATGCCATTTTCTCATTATATTTTGTTCTGATATCCTTTATCAAACTAATACCCAGCTTTAGAACATCCACATATACATGTATTTTACTCACTTCCTCTCCAGTTCTCTCAAAATTAGACATGTTTTTAATTTTACGGTCAGCACCTCTTCTAACACTATAGAAAGAGTTCTATGAAAACAATGGTATTGTTTATGTCAGTGTCTCCAGCATGTAACCTGGGTGTGGATATAATACATGCTCAATAAATACTTAGCCCATCTAAGTACTAATCAGGTCTGATCCTGTCTAGCATTTGAGATTAGATGATACCATGGTCAGTTTGTTGTGGCAAAGACCCAATGAGTATTTCTGATTGAAAGATGTCCAATTTCATATCCTGTTCAGGATTCCTGAATTTTTCCCTCCAACTCACTGTTCTGGATTCTTCTGCTTTTTCTGTCATCCTTTCAACTTTACTCAGTATATTTCCAAGCCTGTCATTTCCTCATAAACATAGTGTTCATTACCCTCACTATAATTATCATATAAAACTGTTTGCATTTCTACAAGTGGGGAAATCTCCATGGCCATATAGTTATGGATCCTGGAAGACTTTAGTTAAGTTGCCCCCTTTGTGAAATCCACTACTCAGAGTATACTTTTATCCAGCTTATTTTTTTCAAAGGGGTAGATGAGCTGAATAAAAATCAAGTCATAAATTGCTTTTCTGGTGTTTTCATACATCAGGGGCAAGTGGTATAATGGTACTCTGAATTCTTGAATTGCCTCATGGCTTCTGAGTAGAGGAAAACGTGCTTCTCCAGTATGAGTAATTTTGCACTAAGTAGAGAAAAATATCCTTAGAAAATGTCTGACATCTAATAAGCAGTCAAGATTTTGGAAGGCATGCACAGACAAAATCCCTCAGGTTCCTTCCCTGCTCCCTCCTATGTTGGTGGCTTGTATTTGGGGGATTTGTGGTAGAGCTAAGCATATGTCCATACTTTTTTCTCTGAAGCCCAGCTGTCACTGTGTAGCCTCTGTCTTCCTGTACATAAAGCATCCCCTGTGCATCTGGAGACTTGGAGAAAGGGGTCTGCCAGTCTGCACATGGAATTTGCAGCTCTCAGCTTCAGCACCTGTGGGTTGAGGGATCTGGAATATATTTGTGTATCCTGGTCACAGTTGGAGCAGTGAGATTTGACCCTTAGAAGGCAGGGGCTTATTGCAAGCCTGTTCTTTCTTTCTAAATCGTGTATGCACTGCAAGAGTGAGACACCTCTGCCTACTGAAAGCCAGAGGAATGTGCCTGGAAGCCAAGTCTAGACGGAATTCCTAGGTGGGGAATCAGTGGGGACAGAGGTGAATACCACAAGGTTCAGTCCAATTTTATGTCCTGTGTTTTTCTTTATGTTTCTTGGTTTCAACCAGTATGTGTGTGTGTGTGTGTGTGTGTGTGTGTGTGTGTGTGTGTGTGTGTGTGTGAGAGAGAGAGAGAGAGAGAGAGAGAGAGAGAGAGAGAGAGAGAGTTTGTGAGCTGTGGATGACCATAACAAGTGGGTTGGGGTTTCCAGTGGTGATTAATTTAAATGGTTCACCTTCCTTGCACTTCTAATCTGAAGTGCAATATGGTCCCCAAGGAAGCTCCAAGATTTTACAGGCCTCTGGTTTACTGGGGGGAGCAGCAAAGGGAGGGGAAACTATTCTCTGTCATGTCTGGTTTATAGACACCTGTAATCAATCATCAGATGAGTGGGGATTTACTGAAACAATTGCATTAGGAAAGTACTAATCCCAATTGTCAGTGTGATGAGTCAGATACAGAAGGAGAATGCAGGAGACAGGCAAGACCTTTCCATCTTGTTTTCTGAATACGCTAGAATAGCTTAGCAAGCCCTGGCCAAGGCAGTTCTGAACAACACAGCTGGCACCCCAGTAAAAGCTGGCATCTCAAACCCTCGTGTGGTCTGTAACCTTTCTTTCAAAATGCTTGTCCCCACCCATTTAAAATCCCATGTCTTGAGAAAATCATCCTCCAAGCACTAAGCATCTTGTACTTCCTACCCCTCATCTGTGTCATATGCCAATCAGCCATGAAATCCCCCTGGTTTTACTTCTTATTTTGTTCCTATACATGTACACTGCCGTTTCTCTCAGGCCTTCCGCAGCTTCTCCTCAATCAAGTTTTCTGCCCAGCTCTACTTTCAACCTTTTGCTCTAACTTTAGCCAGCAGCATTACCAAGTGCATCTAGCCTTGGTCTTTCTGAACTCATATTGTAATTTACTTTATCAGATTAGATAGTTTATGGTCCATCCAACACTACCCCGCAACCTCCACAACATACCAAAGCATGACCTTGTTTTGTCTGCTTTCCGGGCATTTCTTACTTGCTTTACTTAGATAACGTAAACTTCTCAAAATAGGGGTACAGTCTAACCTTCTAGAAGTCTTCTAAAGAGTTTGTCTTTCACCCAAACATTCCCTACGTGTTCATAACTTCCTAGGTAACTGTGCAATGATTGAATGGTATCTCCCCCTCTATTTTTTGATCAGCAGTGAAACGGCATCTACATAGTTGGTGTTTGCAAAGTCTTTTTTGAGCCAAAATGATTAACTCCACTTTCCTTCAAATCAGTGCTCTTAGGATTTGTTATTTGAGATGTATTTTACTTCCTGACTTTATAGGGGTATAGAGTGACCAACCCTTCAGTACAACTACCCTAACATCCTAGTTAAAATCCCCTCTGATGCCAGCAAGAGGACCTAAGGGTCCTGACTTCAGGACTGGAAACCCAGGGTCCTGGAGTCCATCTCTAGGTTTCCAGTCCTGAAGTTTAATGCTTTCCTGTAGCATTAAAAAGCCTTTCCAAAGAGCATTGAATTCCAGAATGACTGAAAGTGGGTGTGTTGGGTTAAATATATGGTCCTATGAATGTTTTAAAATTTCTCAGATTGAAGACAGAAGAAGAGCTTAGGTAACCATTGGGATAAAGACACAATGTTGTGGTATTCCTAAGATCCCATGATCAGTCCTTTCAGGTGCAAACTCTAGTAGCACTAGTGTCCACTTGTTACTAAGTGTGCACTGCTTCTGAGCATCAGCTGAATATGTGTGTCAAGATTCTGATTTGAGTGGGATTTTGTGTATACCCCATTGCCTGAATGTTTGAACACTAAAGGATTGGTCTACAGAGAGCTTCCCTCCATCTTACTCAACGAACCTCTGAGCTCAGCCTCACAGTCACTCAACTATTTCTCATTGCACCTTAGTCACAGAGGAACTGACAAACTCTGAGGCGATCTCCCTTGAGCACAGATTCAAGTGACTCTTCCCCTCAGGGACTCACAAGGAGAGGAATGTGTTATGAAGAGAACTGTACTTCTCAGACACTGTACTTATGTCTTTGTAACAGTGGATTTAAGCTTTGCTGCACACACATAAACATAACATGCTATGTGAGTGGCTCTGTAGAGCAAGGCTCAGAGGGCACTGCCATGTTGTGCTGTGCTGAAATGACACTTGTAACTTCACCTCTGACTTGGAGAAGCCCAGAGATCCAACTTGCATGAATCCAGGTGCAAGGTCAGGATGACAGCTGAGAAACAAGCAGTCTTACTATTGGCAGGTTTGTGTGGGTTTTGTCCATTTTCAGCATTTTTTAAGTAGTAATCCTGAAATAAGAGCAATGATCACAAAGCAAATTGAAAGATTCCTTGACCTTTGGGACTACAATTTAAAATTTAAAATTCCTTTTTCAACTTTTATTATTATTATTGGTTTTTTGAGACAGGGTTTCTCTGTGCAGTTTGGGCACCTTTCTTGGAACTCACTCTGTAGCTCAGGCTGGCCTCGTGTGCGCCCCTGCAGTCTGGCCCCCTTTTCAGATTTTCAAAAATGCCTGTTTCACTAGAATTGTGACAGTAACATTCCTGTGCTCAGATTTTCCTTGGCCTCTGGATTCAATCTCAATCGACTTTATAATGGAGGCAGCGTTAGAGCTTAGGCAAGGTGTATGATGTAAGCTTTGCATTCATTTGAGAGACATGGACTGATCACAAGACTTAGTGCTTGAAACAGCAAATAGAGTTAAGTTTCTCAACCAGCTGGCCCTGAAAAGATGTTAAAAGCCAAGTCCAGCAAACATTTCTCTCTCTATTTCCTGCTGTTACCTCTTTTAAGCAATAGTCTCTTCTCTAATTAATGAGATGCCAGTGTGTGGAAATCTCTCAGCTCTAAACTTTTCCATAAAAAGTAGGGCCCCCAGGAGTAGTAACACTGTGTGGCACTTTGTTAGCCAGCATCTTTATCTTCTCTCACTATTTCCTCTATTAAAAAAAAAATTGATTTAGCCAGGCAGTGGTGGCACACGCCTTTAATCCCAGCACTTGGGAGGCAGAGCCAGGTGGATCTCTGTGAGTTAGAGGCCAGCCTGGACTACAGAGTGAGATCCAGGAAAGGCACAAAGCTACACAGAGAAACCCTGTCTCGAAAAACAAAACAAAACAAAAAAACTGATTTAATTGAATCTCATGATTGCTATAGTATTATAAAGATGAGTATAATATAAGCTGGGACTGGATGTGGTGGCACATGTCTTTTATCCTATCATGGGTGGGGGTGCAGAGGCAGGCAGGATTCATAGGATTCATTACTATATATTGATTATTACTTCATTCTATTTTCTTCTGGTTTTAAGTGGAACTTAATAAAACACATTTCCAGATTTCTAAATATGCTACTGTCCTGAGCACTGTACTTAACTAATGTCATCCTGTCCCCAAATCCCACTAAAAAGGCCTACATTTTGCCAGCAATTTTTCTCTCCATAATGAGATGGAAGTGTTTTGTTTTGTTTTGTTTGTGAAATTTGGGAGAAGGCAGATTTCACAGAGAAATTACAAGTCAAATTCAAAGCACTCAACAAGTTCTTATTAAGCATCACTATCTTTGTGTGTATGTCCCTCATTATGCTTTCATATACACAGGCTCTTAAATTGGTCTCAGATTGTAGGAGTTTGCAATCTGGTTGATATGCCCGTAATTCATCCATACCCCAAATGTTTTCCTACAAAGAGGCAGGCATTAAATAAATTCTCGTCCATAGCTAGGCAATTACAGTTCCTTGGTTGTAACAAACTAAGTTAGACTCTGCCCAACTTGGGCTTTTTAAAAATAGGAGTTTAAGATACTTAACTCTCAGAATTAAGGAAAAGCCTCTTTATGATTTTTCTTAAAGCAGCACCATTGCTGGTAAGCTGGCGTGAGAAATGTGGGTTTAATTGCAATGTGGAAAGAAGCCATTGGGCGGATGGAAAGGGTGGAAGTGGATGATCTGCTTTATAATTCCAAGGAGAGTTTCCAGAGGTTGTAAGAATCATTTGTAGATGTGTGGGCTAGAATGTAGATGTTAAGTTGGAAGACTCATTTCAGGGTCCAGGTAAGATGGTATTGTCACAGGAAATGATCATATGTTACTCCAGAGAGGAGCAGACAGAAGCCAAACATAATGTTAAGGTTTATAAAAGGCAAAAGCATCAAAAGCCACTTTCTAGCCCACCTCTTTGGCTCCTGGCATATTCACTTGAACAGGGTGAATAATTGTGGTGTGTGTGTGTGTGTGTGTGTGTGTGTGTGTGTGTGTGTGTGTGTGTTGGAACTAGAAAAAAACATATTTGAGGGTGATGGCAACAATTCTGTCATGACGTCTTTAGGTACTCATGCTTCCATGTGGAGAGGACACATGCATCTATTGTAGACAAGTGAACTGGGAGCTTTATGAGGGCACCATGGCTGGGAAACCTACTTTCACCTTTTTCTCTGGTGAGATGTCAAGTGACAGTTCTGATAAAATGTCTGGATTAAAGATGCTTCTATAGGAGAAAGAGAGTACGACATTTATTGGTTCATCAGCAGAGGGCAGAAATGGGGGACTTGTGAATCACTAGGATCCATAGAAGAAAATGGTGAAAACACCTGCATGAAGTATTGCTGCAAAGAAAAACTGAAGTGTGCCAATGGGTTTGGTGGCATGAAAATCCTTAGAGACTTGAAGAGATGACGGAAACAGAAGCCTTATTGGGATGACTTAGGGAAAGAATGTGAAAAAAAGGCTGTGTAGAAAAATGAGGATTAGAAATATTTTAGTTCTATTATAATAGCACTATAAGCCTATAGTATTTATTACATAAGTACTATAGACTACTATAATAGCACTATTAGCCTATGCCTAATGTGAAGTCATCTCCCAGTTTCAGAGTAAGAAAGTTGCACAATGTATTATCAGCACACCTAGGTTTTGGTAATAGCCTTGCATATTCTCCTGTATCCACATTTATCATGAAGAGGATAAGAAAGTTCTCCGGGGATGCATTCCAAGCACTGTCCTGCCCATGAAAGTCCCGCTCATCTTCTAATATTGTCACATTGGTTGTTGATATTTTGTTCCACACGTGATTGAGGGACACAGACACTCCCTCTGTAACAGCTGAAACCCGGCTGTAGGAATCGTTGAAGGCTGCATCTTTGTTTGGTGGTGGTGGCAGGATCTGGTGAGTTATGGAAGGTGGGAGCTCAGCTTTTGTGTAGAGCAGATGACTTGAAATATGGATGCAGCCTAGAAAAGTTCTCTTTAGCTAGTTCCAGGGACTTCATGTTTTGAGGGCAGGGAAGTGGCAAGTCTGTGGATACAGTGGTAAGAGATGGAAAAATCTTTTGGGTAATTCCTTGTCCTCTCAGTAATGGGGTGAGGACATATTGAGGTTGTAGTTGGAGCAAAAGGCAGGTGGAAAATCATGGTTTAGAGGAGCCGAGACACGAGGAAAATGATACATAGAGATACCTGGTCCAGTTCAGTATCTATCTGAGATTTGTTGACCTGACACTTGTGAGGATCATTCTGTATAGTTTGATTTTTTTCAGCAACATTTTGTTACTTTGGGGCAAGCACTTTCTAAGTATTATTATTATCTATTGCTTATAATTTCTTTATTTTATGATAGCAAGGTTATCATACAAGTGAGGAAACTGAGGCGTGGAGAGGCTGAGCAATTTGTTCAAAATCATGCTGCTTGAAGGATCTGGGGCCCTTTACAGACCTTGGCAATTAGAACTAACCACTAATATTTATCACCCCGGTGTGTCATTACTAAGATAAATGAGATAAATCATATAAAGAGCCCAACACTGCATTCTGCTCATGGAAGGCATTCAATGAATGCTAGCTATGAAACAGCCTTTAAAGGATGTCATCGAGAACATTTTCTATCAAGTTTAAAAGAGCTATAAAGTGTGAAATTCTTTAATGAGTGTTGGTGCACAACCCCACCAATATATAGACATCTACATTCTTAATTCTGATTGATGAGAACTGTGTTGCTTCTAAAGGCCACTAGGTGGAGCCACCAAAGAGCAAGTCTGTTAATTTACCTTCAGATTGAGCTCAGATACAGGTAGGCTAGCAGAAGCAGGACTATGGCAAAAAGAAAAAAAAGAAAGAAAGAAAAGAAAAGAAAGAAAGAAAAAAGAAAAGAAAAAAGAGTTGTTATAAATACACAAACAGATGGCTAGGGAAAGAAATAGGGTTGCACTTAAAGCATATATTTGAGTAAGCAACTAAAACAAAGAGCATTTATATCCAGGGAGACTGTTAATTTGATAGGCATGCAACAAGGGCCAATGCAAATTTCCTCTGCTGGAAAGCTAAGGAAATCAGAAATCTTGTCTATGTTCTCTCAAAACCATACTACACTCCAAAGCTACTAGACCTATGGACCAGACAAACATTTGAACTCGTGTGAGTGTGTGTGTGTGTGTGTGTGTGTGTGTGTGTGTGTGTGCCCTTTGTGTGTGTGTGTGTGTGTGTGCCCTTTCCATGCCTCCAACACAGGTAATGGATATGTTGCCCTGTAACTCAGTAAGGTTCATATCACTCCCCTACACCCAGCACTGCCTAACTTATAATTTGATAGCTATCTTGTTAGCTGCCAACCCTGTCCAAGATCAACACATGAAAACACCCACTGTTCCCAGGAATGCTGCCTCATAAGGAGACAATCCCAGGTATCACTGTGTTGCAACCCCTCCACTCCAGGTGGCTATCTGAGAGAAACAGAGCAGCTAGCATTTCTTATGGTTCTTTCCCTGTGAGCAGTGATGTAATGCAATTGAAATCTTTGCCTGCTTATTGTCCTGTCACCCGCAGCCCTGTGACTCTATAGTATCCTGAAAAGGGATTAGATTTGATTAAAAATAAAACCCAAGTCTTATCGTTATCATGTCCTTCGGGTCCACTTTCCAGGTTCCACTCTCCCATACTTGGGTATCTTTCTTCTTTCTCTTGCTTCCTGGATCTCCCCACTAAGGCCATATGTATCTGCTTGTAGCCAGTGCAACTGAGCTCCCCAAACACAGATTCCCATGAAAACTGAACAAAAGAGGAGGGAGAGGCAGAGCATGTTAAATGTCTCATTAGGCCTTCTGTCTGATTCTCATTAGATTCGCTGACTGCTTCTCATTAGGCCCATTGCCTCAGCTTCTTTCAGGCCCTGAATATGTAGGCCAGTGCTTATTGTCATGGTTGGTCGAGAAGATCTATTTCATTTATTCATAAATTGAATGTGGCTTCTGAAAAGTCCCAGGCAGTTTCTTTTGGCAAAGTTAAGGAGAGCTTATTGTTGTTATTTGCTATTTATCGAGTAATCCTAAGCAGGGTGGGCAGAAGAAATAATTTAAAAGACCCAGCAGAAAACTTCAAACGCTGCTCCAGAATTAGGGCACTGGGGAATAATTGTTGCAGCCAAAGGCCAGCCTCCTGTGCAGACATCTGCAACAGGACATCATGAGCAAAGTCACAAATACCTCAGTGTTCAGAAAGAACCCACCATGGGAAGAATAAGAATACAGGGAAGAAATAAGGGCAGGGCATTAGAAAATTGCAACTCTTGATCTCTCAACCATTGCAGAGCATGCACAGGGAGTGTTGAACTAAGAGGCAGATAATAGCATTAAAAGGCTGCTATGAAGTTTAATATTCTACAAATTATGCATATAGTGCATTAACATGTTGAAAAGACATCACTTGCATATCATTATTCATCTTATCAGAACAAGTGGCTACTGGAAAAAAACCTCTCATGAGATGGCAGGTGGTTGACAGAACCGAGAACCAATGATATGCTGATAATGATATAGTGGACATCACTTTGGAGTCTCATGGGAGAGACATGTTTCCAGTGATGCAAACAAAAAATAATGAGTCTTTACTCAAGAGTTAAAAAAAATACTAATCAGATACTATGTGTTCCCTTAACTCTTGACTTCCTCCTTGATATTGGTATTCTCATTTGGGTAGACCTGCTGTGTACCTGACCCTTACTCTGAGAACCATTTGATGTCCCAAATCAGAGATCTTTCTCCCAAACAATTACATTCTTTTTTCTTCCCCAGACTTGGAAGGCTTCAGCTTTAATAACCCTTAGAAAGCAGGCGTTTTTCCTTCA
Source organism: Onychomys torridus (assembly GCF_903995425.1). Taxonomy (NCBI): domain Eukaryota; kingdom Metazoa; phylum Chordata; class Mammalia; order Rodentia; family Cricetidae; genus Onychomys; species Onychomys torridus. Next base: position 52,373,494 of record NC_050447.1, read on the forward strand.
ACCGAATGTCTGAAGTGTGTTTGATATGGCTCTATATGGGAAAGTCAGAATGTGAAAAAGAAAGAAAGAAAAAAGAAAAGAAAAACCTCTGTGAAATTGAACATCAATACAAGATTTGAACTTTCTCTGTTCCATTCTTCCACGCAGAGGCTAGAGAAGAGATGTCTCCATATATGGCCTTCTCCTCAATCAGGAAACAAGACAAGTCCTCCCCAAGGAAGAAAGACCATGAGTCACCCTAGAAGGGCAGGGTGGGGTCCCTGTCAGACACATTCCAGCTGCTGCATAAGCTGTAAGGGCATGGTCACCTCTGTGTGGGGTTTTGTTTGAGCTTGCAGTGTCCCACTCTGAAGGTGGCACTGGAGACATGTGTGTTCTGTGCATTTGCAAGAATGTTTCTCATAGCATACAATCATATTACTACAGTCACATGTTTCCTGTATGCTGCCTTTGTGTTAGGCTATATGGTCAGCCTCTAAAGGTCCAACATGGTCTTTAGAGACTAGGACCTATTGCTAGAAAAGGGCATGGTCATTCCAAAGATGTATGTACAGAGAACCTCCTACCCACAATACTGACTTCTAAGAAAGTTTCAGAATAGTTGGTGCGCTGTCCTCATTCTGATGGAAAAATTTTGGAGGACTTAACCGCTGAACATGCCAAAATATGTGTATAATCGATTGCAATGTTCATTCACAACATTTGCAAACAAAACCTATTTGCCTTTCACGTGGTTCCTTGATTGTACTGTGCTTGTGAAGCACTGATAAGATGACAGGCCTTCATGCATTCATGTTTGATATATATATATATATATATATATATATATATATATATATATATATACACATTGGTGCCTCTAAACCATGGTTATGAAGATGGCACAAACTTTTGGTTCCAAAGCCTCCAGCCAAAAACCCAGTTGAGAGGCAGGCTAGAACAATGGACTGAAAATGATCTTGGTCTTTCAAGTACTTTATCCCATCCAAACTTTCAGGGTAAGAACCTGATCTCCCAGAAAGTATTTCTTTTATTGCCAACTGTAGAGAATCACTGAGAAACTAATTAAAGAATTGGAATCTCAGTTCCTCTTTCGTTAGCTGACCTTAGACCAGGGGCTAGATTCCAAACAAAGGTGCTCTGAGCAAGCACGATATAGAGTGAGACTCATCCGTGTACGGAGGCTGTATTCCCTCAGGCTCCTCTTTCAAAGACTTACCTAAGTGCAAATTACCTTGCCTTTCTTTCTTTTTTTTTTTTTCTTTTTCTTTACAATGGTGTTTCATCAGAAATAATCAAGTTTGAAGTTCCTGAAAGTTATTCATTTATTGGATTCGACTTTCCATCCTTCCCTTGAATTCCAGGAGCCAGGTCAAGACAGTGAGTTCTCATTGAAAATTAAGTACATTTGCAAAGGTGCTTAGAGAAATATGCTTGTTTCAGGTTTCAGACTCTCAAGAGGATAGTGGTCATTGATTTCTAGACTTAAAACAACAATAAAGACTTCCAGATATGAATGGGCTTCTATGGAATCCCGCCAGTCTGCCTGAAAGCCTCCTGCTGTAAAACACTTGGTTTCATCCTGGATATCCACCCTCCTCTTCCTTTACTCCTCCCTCACTTTTTAAGATTGCCTCACTTGGCAGCCATGCTGATGATCACACAGAATGGCATTTATTGACTGAATAGTTGGCTTATTGAAGAGTAACTACTTTAAGATTGTGAAATGATTTCTTAAAGTTACACAATTAACTATGGAAGCAAAGGCCTTTATTATAATGTATATCTTTGCTAGTCGGTTATGTGGTAGTCATAAACTTAGAGAAGAGGGGCCCTATGAGGGCTTCTGGGAAAGAAGTACATTTTACAAATATAAAAAATGGCTTAGAGATTCATAACTTAAATTTAAAACTAATGAGAAGAAACAAATATTATCTTAATTTAAAACATATTTCTTTCTTTGTGGCCAATGAAATAAAGGTTGGCGTGAAAGCCCTCATATAAGAATAACAAGTGAGTCTCATTTCTCAGACAGGTGCATTGGCCTTACCACCTCCTCACCAATGTTACTAACAAGTCTGAATGATTCTTTCTGATTCATTTAGATTGCCATTATTGAACAGGATTTTCCAAAAGTATTTTGCACTAAGGAAAGACCTTTTTAATCCAGGACAAAGTTACTTATATCCAAGAGTTGCCAGGTATAAATGAAAGTAGATACAGGTTTGGATTCAGAATGGAAGCAATCAAGTCCCCTCTCTCTGATGGAGAGCATGGCTCTTGCTGACTGCATGCCATAGGATAGCACCTTCAAACTGAGTACAACGCTTTTGCAAATTTTCTAATTCCCTCACTTTGGAGACATATTCACCATTGCCAGATAGATTTTCTTGCCACAGACCAAACACTTGACTTTGAGCTTTTGGTGAAAGATTAATGTGCAGTGATCAATGAGCAAACTATTATGCAACAGTGGAACTATGCAAAAAGTAAGGTTGAAAGGAGGGAATTAATAGTCTTGAATTATTTGAATATTATAGTATGGAATTTTATTTAAGTAAAAACTTGTATGACCATGGGATCTTGAAGGAATTACAACTAAAATTTAAGGAAAATGGACATGGTGTTCTGTAGTTTTTAAAAGAAATCACTGTGCTGAATTGTGCTATGTAGAATTCACTGTTTTCTCTTCCTTTAACAAAATCTTGGGTGTATTCCATAACTTCCTGGTCACATTTGGTAATTAAAACTTAGTGTGGCTTAATTTAAACCCTTAATTGCATATCCAATTTAAAGCTAGAGCTGTGACTAGGGCTGGTTAGAAAAGAGGTGGGGGCAAGATCTGTCTCCAGAGCCATGCTGTTCTCCCCCTTCCTAAGCCCATCTCCTCTTAGAAGCCCAAAGGAGAGCCAAGGGCTCAGAGAAATTCTTCCTTAAATTGCTGCTTTACGGTGGATGGAAAGTGCCTCTGGGCATTGCTTGGATTTTTTTCCTGGTCCCATCTACTGCAAGTGGTTTTCACACACATGTTATATATGTATCTTTGAGCTTTCTCCACATACCTTGATGCAGCCTTGCCTACCTCCATCCCTGAGTGAGCATCTCAGGTTTTAACTTGCTACAGAGTAACTAAAGGCACTCAATGTCCTCAAGCCTCCTTCAAGTGGAACCAGTGAAAGACTTGGGTTTCCTTTAATGTCAGGTGAGCACGGAATATGTTGGTGATCAACTTGCCCTTCCCAGATTTTTCTGCCATTATTTCTGTAAGTTCTTATAAACACATGTTTAGAAATATCTAAACCAAAAGTTGATTACAACCTGTGTATTTCCATATGTTTGTGCTGTACCTCAGGGTCACACATCAAATACTCTAAAGACCCCCAAAAACTCTAGTGCCATGTCTTCTATTGAGAAATCTGAGCCCATGACTTTTGAAGCTCAGATGGGCCCCAGTTCTCAAGGAAGCATCAGTTCCCCTTTATTGTAGGTTCCCCAAATTTCTGTGTATGGTTTTCCTGGAATCTACTCATTTTCTAGGAAGTGGGTATATACTCTTCTCTGTTCTTATTGTCCAGGTCCTTGCTGAGAACCCCTTCCATATCTTTTATAACTTGCAGAAGGCCCAATAGGGTGGTGTCTGAGGTCATGAGACCTTCCTGTTGTCTCTCTGTCCTCTGGGTCATAATGTCTGGAACTAATGTGGTTTCTTCTTGATGGGTGTTGTTAGAGTATGAGTATCTTTGTTTCTAGTGGTGTGGAATACCCTGTTAAATGACTTTTTCAGGAAATTGTTGCTTTACAAAGGCAATTTAAATGGGAAATGGTGACAACTAAGTAAAATCTTACATTTCACACTCTATGTTAACTTTTCATCAGCAAAATGATTCTTATACCTATAGCTCAAAGAGCAGAGTTTCTTTGTGAAAGCCTGAGGAAGGAGACTCAATTGCACTTACTTTCCCAGGCATAGACAAAGGCTATAGGAAAGATAGAACAATGTAGATATGTACTCTATCTTGTGCCTGCATATCTAGAATCTTTCTATGAATTAGGAATCTAACTTATAGCTCCTATATCAGTGGGTCCATCTGTGTATCTATCTCCTGTTGATATTCCTTCTGTTTATTCATCCATTCTAATGTCTTGTCCGGTGTCACCTAAAGGCTGTGTTACAGTTTCGCTATGGGATCCACTGGTAAATTACCTCATGGTAACAGGATGTTGATTTCTATCAAGGACTCCTGATAAATCCAAATGAAGTTTGAGAAGCTCTGGGCTACCTTGAAAATGTAGAAAGACACCTTATCCTCAGCAAATCCATGACTAATGTCCACAAGAATATTTGTAGGAATGCCTGGCCTCATAATGAATCTCTTGAAACATGTAAAACAGTGTCTATTTACATGCAAACTTTAACATGCCTCGGTAATTCAACTTGTTTGTCAACTTTCCTGGATCTGGAAACAACTAAGAGATAAGCTGTCAGACATTTTCTCCATCAGTTACTTGAAGAAATTTTCTTGATTAGGTTACTTGAAGTGGGAAAGCCTACCCTAAATGAAGGTTTTTGATATCTGCCAGATTAGGAGACCTAAGACAAAAGCAAAGCTTTATCTCCTTATAGCCTTTGTTTCCCTGGTGAATGTTTACCCTCCTGGTCCATCACCACTGCTTCCTCCACTTCGGCTGCGTTACTATGTGGGTAACAGAACTCAGCTTCTTTGGACTTCTAATGCGAACTGAAGATAGCCAGATTCCTATGATTTTTCCCTCAGATCATAAAAGGTTTTTACAAGAGTATTCTGAAGGAGAGCATTCAGATACCAAAGAGGTTAATGAGACGGTTCAGTAGATGAAGGTACACGCTGCCAATCCTGCTGACCTGAGTTCTGTCGGCAGAATCCATGTGCTGGAAGAACAGAAATAACCCCCAAAGTTGTCTTTTCAATACACACACACACACACACACACACACACACACACACACACACACACACACACCATGATATGCACACACACCTACATACATACAAACACACAGTAAATAAATAAATATAAAATTACAACAATAAACCCACTGCCTAATCTGTAATAGTCCTTTCTCACTATCTGAAATTATCATTTGTTTGTTTTTGGCTCATTATAAATCTTCCTAAACCTGAATGTCAACTCTATGGTATGAAGGACATTGCTTTCTTACTTCTTGCTTACTGTTGGTCCCCAGCCAGTTGCTTAGAACCCAACACATAAGAAGCATGCAGGTGCTGGGTGGTGGTGGCTCACGCCTTTAATCCCAGCACTTGGGAGGCAGAGCCAGGGGGATCTCTATGAGTTTGAGGCCAGCCTGGTCTACAGAGTGAGATCCAGGACAGGCACCAAAGCTACACAGAGAAACCCTGTCTCAGAAACAAAACAAAACAAACAAACAAAAAAGAAGCATACAGGTATCTTTTAAGGGATCGTATATATTCATGAACAAAACAAAATCCTTACCATAATAACTGGCAGACAACCAGGTAAAGTGCAGATCACAATGGATTTAAATGAGTTAGGTTTGAAACATTCTTAGATGAATAGATTGGTTGCTGAGGCCGGAAATCTGTTCTGAATGGCACAGGAAACAGTCTGCAGATCCTTCTCAGCCACCTCATTTTGAGGCCTGAAGGCAGACATCAGGGAAAGGGTCCTGAAATCTAAGATGCAATCCTGACTGGAGCAGAGGCATGTGGGACAAAGGACAGGAGAAGTAACACATGAGAATGGTAACAGGGTGGGGCTTAGCAGAGGACAGTTTGAAGGCAGTGGTCAGAAGTTTATATTTGGTCCAGATGGTAATAGCAAGCCACTGAAGGGCCATGTTTACACATTTTCAAAATCCAATTAGGATACCACATGTTTTTATGGTCTAATCACCCATTTTGGACCCATTAAATAAATTAGTTGAAAGAGAAAAACAAAGGAAAAAAATAAAATGATGTGTCATTTGATAGCATTAGGAAATCATGGGATAAATGTGTTAAATTGGAATGTTTGACCTGGAACCAAACGAATCCAAATATGGTCTTTATGACTGAGTCTCGAACTTTAACCAGACCCACAGCTGATGTTACAAAACATGTACAGTTCAGGGGAAAAAAAAATGTCTTAAAGGGAGCGATTTGGGTGAGGAGAGCAGGCATGTCCCCAGTGGAGTGGCTTAAACATCCCCTTGTCCAGGGCAGAAGGCAAGTCTGGCTGACATCTCATGTGACTCCAAGCTCTACATCCCAGCAGTTCCATAGGCCACCAGCTGATGTGTGAGGAGGAAGCAGCTGCTGCAGCGGAATTCCCTCCAGAGAGGAAGAAGTCCAGTCATGCAGATAGGTCAGGCAAGGTGAGGGCGAGGACAGAAGGCCAAACAGACACTGAGAAGAAAGTGAGAAACAAGCTGCATTTCTGTGTGGCCCTTATGGAGCTGAGTCTCCATCCTTAGCCTAAGCCTCACAGTAACACTCACAGAAAAGTAGTGTGGTGGCAAAAGGGACTGTCTACCATGGGTGAAGGCTACTTGCTTGGGAGAAAGTACCTATCCTCATTGTCTTGTGCTGGGTGATTTTACTTTTCTTCAAACAGTACAACAGCGGGGTATAGTTCAGAGGTGAGATGTTTGCTTAATTTTCACAAGGCCCAAATTTCAATATCAAGCTTAAAATATAACACAGGTAAAATACGGTCACCTGACAGGGGTGTCAGAAAACTGAGGTGAGAAATGCAGAAACTTAGACCTTACCTCTCTATTAAATTAGAATCAACTTCAGAAATACCTCGTAAGTGATTCACAAGCACATTGCAGTGTGAGAAACACTACAAAAATACCTGAGCCAAGCCAACTTCAAAGATGATGTTCATTTTGTTCTGATGCTTCAGAGGCATCCCTCTGGGACTGGGAGACTGTGTTTCTTTGGACCTGTGGCAGTGGATCATCATGGGAATCAGTGACAGAGCAAATCTGGTTACTTTACAGTGGCCAAGAGGCACAAAAAAATGAGAGAATGGATAGATGGTCTGATAATCTCTCAAGGATATGCTCCTAGTTACCTGATTTCCTGTCTTGACAAGCCACTTTTTTTATTTGATTTTTTTTTTCATTTTACATACCAACCACAGTTACCTCTCCCTCCCCTCCTTCCCACCCTCCATCCACTCCTCAGAGAAGGTAAGGCCTCCCATGGGAAGACAACAAAGTCTGGCACCTCAGGTTGGGGCAGGCCCAAGCCCCTCTTCTCTGCATCAAGGCTGAGAAAGGTATTCCACCGTAGGGAATAGGTTCCAAAAAGCCAGTTCATGTACCAGAGATAAATTCTGGTCCCACTGCCAGGGGCCCCATAAACAGACCAAGCCATATAAGTCACTTCTTAAAGGTTTCCATTTGCAACATAGACTGGTAACAAATCTTTAACAGAAGCTGAACCAAAACAACTGTGTAGGAAGTTTGCAACCAATTTAATAAAATAAAATGAGAGGTGAGCCAAGCTAGAGATTTGTAAACCTATAGGACATGAGACAGTAAATAGTTACAACGTCTTCCCAAATCACTCTCCATAAGTTATTAGAATTACTGCTGACCACATATATTAATCCATAAATCTCTAATGTATACTACATCATGTATACAAGCAGAAGCCTGCAAAAGGCACTGATGAGAACAGTTCTACTCTTCAGTCCTGACAGCATGCTTTAACCAGCTCTTGTCTGTCTTTACAGCATTCACTTAGAGCAACTGCAGCTTCCCTGAATTACACCTAGATTCCTAAGTCAACGATATTTTGCATTGTTCCTTCTCTTTGGGTTCCTATTCCAACTTGTATCTTTTGTGAGGAGAGCTCCTTCTCAACCGAGGGAGCCAAGAGCAGACAGACAGAGCTGGAATCATTTGCCATTCAGCTGGAAACATAATGATCCCCCAGCTTCTCAAATGTGGAAATTTCCCAGAACCAGTGCTGTTTCAGGGCCCAGGGACCCTCCCTCATTAGTTCCAGCTAACTTTCCCTTCTTTTAAGTCTTTACTTATGTGCCTCTTGAGGCTCCAGACTTGATTAGCTCTCACTCTGTGGGCTTCTTCCCACAGCCTCGCAGACTTGCTGCCTTCCTTTTCCTTCCTTAGCCTCTAGGACTGTGCACACAGTAGCTAAAGACAGTGGTGAGCGTCCTCAACTCAGTGGTCCTAGTTACTCTGTCTCTCAGAATACCAGTGTTGTTACCTGTGAAATGACAGTGACGCCAGCTGCCCAGAAATGTGTAATTGTCAAAGAGAGAAGGTTTCCTAAAGTGGCATGTTAGCACTAGGTATAGCAAGTGCTCAAAAATGATAAATGTCATCTAGCTGGGGCCTTTAATGGTAAATACATTAGATGATCTTGGCTTGTAAGAAACGCTAGTATATCCAAATGCCTCATTTATGCTGTGATTGCTTGAATTCTCTTTAGACAAGGCTGCCCTGCGATTCATGGATGTACTAGGTGAGGAGACTGAAACTCGAATATTTAGTTACAGTAATCTTTTTGCCAGAGACACTGAAAGAAGAATCAAAGAAGAAGAATGTAAACTCAAGAACTGTTATCAGCATAAAGGCACAAGTATGTCTTGTGACTCCCAAGACCTATGCTGGAAATTCTAAAGGGAAAACAAAAGCTTCTGACCTTTTAAGGTATTTTCAGAGTAAGAGTGTCTGCAGTCGTCCGTGGAATGAATCACATGACCTTCAGCACAACAATGACATCACCTGCATGTCAGCTTCGGTAATCAAAGGAAAGAATCCTTGCTAAGGGTACGTATGTATGTAGATACACACATTTGTTTGTTGCCAAAGAAGCAAATGATTCCATGTATTCTTGCAGATTTTGCCATACACCAGGTCTCAGAGAACAATGATAAACACAAATGATATTTTACTTCAAATTATGGAAATAAGGCATGATTTCTATTCCTTTGGCTGCTGGCTGCCCAGTCATTTATCACAGGTCATTTACACAGTGCTGGGTAGCTTGGTAAACTAATTACTAAGCTCATTCATGTGGTAATGCGTTCTTTTTAGTACAGCCTGTGGAATAAGTTTGGTGATTTCAGTTCCTTCTCTTGGGATCCATAATCCAAGTCTTAGACAAACCAAAAACAATTTATCTGAACTCTCCTTCCCCCTAGCCACGTCCAAGTAGGCACAGTTGTATCTTGATGTTGGATTCATTGATTACCAGAGATCAGGTGTCATTTTGAAAGGCAGCTCTGGATGAGGAAATAAAAGTAAGATAAGAAAGAGGAGGCAGTGTGCTGTTACACCTATGTGCATTCTTGTACACATGGGTATGTGTATATATGTATATCTCTATGTGTAAATATGCTTGTGTGTATAATAAATAAATTTATTTAGGAAGGCAAACATCCCGACATATTTTCAAGTGCTTATTTAATCATATCTTGATGAGAACACATTTTGGTTGCTTTTTTGTTTGTTTGTTTGTTTGTTTGTTTGTTTGTTTTTCAAGACAGGGTTTCCCTGTGTAACTTTGCACCTTGCCTTTCCTGGAACTCACTTGGTAGCCCAGGCTGGCCTCGAACTCACAGAGATCCACCTGCCTCTGCCTCCCGAGTGCTGGGATTACAGGCGTGCGCCACCACTGCCCGGCGTTTGGTTGCTTTTTTTAAAGCACGAAATATTAATTTTCAGGTTTTTTTTTTTAACTATTTCTTGATTTTTCTAATATTTCCCAACAACATTTCTTCCATACTCTCTCACTACTTTGCTACTCTTTACCAAAGTCTAAACCTTGTCTTTGTGATATTGCTAACTAAAGACGGAAATGCTGAGGAGGTGAGATGTGCCCTCTGAGCTGGGTCAGAAAGAGGACACAGCGTCTCCCTTTCCATGTTGATTCTAGCAGCCTCTTTCCACATCTTAGGATTTCTGGGTGGACATATAACAACTTTACCTTTCCCCAAGATGCTGTACTGGGCATCTTGGGAGAGATCATGTGGCAGAACAGAGACACCACTGGGAAACCCTGCCTTTTTGTCTACCCGTGTGATATGGAAAAGGCTTTTAGATGGTTCTAGACCATTCTCAAGCTCCCCAAATCTAGGCTCACTTTTTTCAGCCACTGAGCAAACCAACTGGCAGGATATCAAAAGGAGCAAACAGAAATGACTGTTCCTACAAAGCTTTAGTAGTATGTACGATGCTCTGGGTGCATGTGACCAGCCACCCAGATGTTACTGTCCCAAGGTACTACATGTTGGGGTAGATTATTACACAACAACAGAGAATGGCAGCATATATCATTCAAAATTACTTAAACCAGATCAATCAGTGTATAAGTTGGCAAACAAGCACTAATTCAAAGGTAAAAGAACAATTAGATTAAACCCACCAACCTGAGTTCACAAGGAAAGGCAACTGTAACTTAATGACAATTCAGTCCACTCACTCAGTTGATTCTGGATCCTGATAAGGTAGTTCTGGCTGAAGAAGCAGATGATGATTAAAATTATTATAAGTGTATACACGGTATGGCAATTGTGCTAATACCTGGTTCTTTATATAAGATTCAACCGTAAGAGAAGCTTGGTGAGGGCATATAGGACCTGTCTTCTACTTTATAACCCTGTGAACTTATTTCAAAAATATTTTTGAAGAGGATAAAATTGAATGTATTATGTAGATGTGAGCATGTGTATATTTTGTGTGTGAGCATGTGTGTTTAAAGCAAAAATAGAAACTAATTTGGCAGACATACAACAGTAGTCTTTGTCACCATCTTCTTGATAGTGTCCAAAGTACAGAGTGACAAGAATTGTACCTTACCTCAAGATTTTCCTCCTCAAATCCACAATACTTGGTCATACAAAATGCATCCTACAAATCCCAGCTGAGGATCTTCTAAAATGTTGGATAATATTTCATATGCCTCAAGGCTAATATGAACATCAAAAAACAAGAAATTGGGGAATTGTCACTGCCAGTAGGTTTCTAAGAAACGGAATGACTGAATGCAGTGTGGTATCCTGGAGTGGAAAAGAAAGTGGGTTCCTGCAGACTGATGTCCTGAGTTGTCATAAACAGGTATTTTGCAACTTGATTTATTATTACCTCCATAATATCAAAAGTGTAGATTTCCTGGGCTCATCTTACATAATGGGTACAAAGCCAAGGAAGCAGAAAGTGGTGAACTGAGTATATGGTTATATATGTACCATACTAATATAAGACTGAATAACAGGGGAAACACAAAGCTCTGTATTGCTGTCATGACTTTGTACAAACCTAAAACCATAATCATTCTAAAGAAAAGATTCATATATGAGTATCACTATGTGAACTGAGAAAGTTGTATTGACATACTTAGGAACACACACACACGCACACACACACACACATGCACACACACACACATACACCAACCATAAAAGGAATATAGACTATGAATTTGAGAGAGAGCACAGGGGAGATGGACATTGAAAGTGTTGGAAGGAGGAAAGGGAAGAGGGGAATTTTATAATTATATTTTAATTTTAAAAGCATTAAAAAAACCTCTTCTTTAAATTGTAAATGGGAGTGCCAAAAATTCAGTTGTTTCTACCATGACCGTGACATTTGACCACTGACAACTTACTGCCCACTCTTCTTCTACATCTACTACATTCACCTCTTCCTTCGCATCTTCTCTCTCCACCTTGCTTCCTCTCAGCATTTATTTCTCAAGAGTAACACTTGTCTCAGCTTTATAATAGTGTGTTTTGTGCTCCTCTATGAATGTGAACAAAAACAGAAAAAAATTCACACATGTATACTCATATATGTGATCCAGGAATCATGTCACCTGGTTTCTACAGGGATTGTTGGTACCATGAACTCTGCTAATACCAGCAACAATCCATACAAAAATGTAACAGTTTTTTTTCCTTTTCATGCTTCATCTCCAAATACTTCAATTTAAGCATTATAGAAACATTCCTATTAAAAACTTCAATTTTTAATGAGAAAAGGAATGAGTTCTTACCTAAAAAAATAAATCGCTGAGGGTCATATTCACTTTATAAATGCAGTGTCCATATGTAACACAATCGTGGAGTCCTATCAAAGTGTGATGGTAAAACTCTGGCAACTGGACTAACTTCAGAATGGCTCTGAGAACACACCTCTGGGGGTTGTCATGAAAATGTCTCTTAAAATGATTAACGGAGAAGGGATGGCCGACTCTGAATGTAAGTAGCATCGTTTCTTGGGCAAGCGTCCTGGACCAAATACAAATACATTCACAGGAGACTGTGAATGAAGTGGAACCTCAATATTCATTTCCTACTTCCTTACTGCTGGAACAGTATAACCAGAGGCCAAAAGCTCCTGTCACCAGGATATTCTAATAACAATGGACTATACCCTTAGACTTTGAGCCAAATTTAATCCTTTGTTTATTAAGTTGCCTTTGTCAAGTATTTTGTCACAGCAAAGAGGAGAATAACTAACATACTAAGCATGCAAACAAATCTGAGAATGCCTATAATAAATTTATCTCAGTGTTTAGTGCAATGATTTTCAAACTTGTTTAAGCTGGATTTCATTTTAATTTTCTCCTACTATTTCCTGCCTATTATTTATTAACATTTCCTGAAAATGTAAGTATTTAAAGATGTGACTTAGACAATTCAGAACTCAAAAGAGATAAACTAAGTGTTCATTTTCATTGCATACCAAGATAGAGGAAGAGTTTATCTTTTGATCTCATTTTAAAACTTATGCAATCCTCTTGGAATTAGTTAAAAACTAAGGTCTTTATTTTTTCCTGTGTGCCATGTATCTTTGAATAAATAATCATGTCTAGTCCTTGACTTTGACATTTCACAAAAGTACACAAATAAAGCTCGTCTGTGTATGTTCTGGGTGTACTAAATGAGAAACTAAGATTATATAGTTTCTCTTTGTGCTGGATATACAGAGTACCGACAGTGTCAGAATGACCTGGCTGTTGAGTATTCATTAAGCAAAATAACCCTACTTTCTTGAATCATGAACTCAGATTCTAGATAAGAAATCATAAGATTATCTCCTGACAGCCAATATGGAAGGCCACAGAGGCAAAACAATTTAGGAAGTTGGGAGCAGATGGAAGCAGAAGCAAAGCCTTTGCTGTAGTGCTGATCCTCAGAGTCCTAATTTATGGGTAACTCACTACCCACTTGGCATTGCACTAAGTATGTTATGGATACTAGTTAATTTAATCTTGATGAAAACGTGAAACAGACCTTCCGGTGATTCACATTTTATACAGTAGAATTTTTAGGAATCATGTACATGGTCAGTAAAGGAAATGCCAATCATGACAGGCAGACAGACTCCAGAAACCAACTTCTCACAGCTATATTGTTTTGTATTGGACTAAAACTATTATGGTTCTACTATTTTCCTTCCATTCATCATATCCTTTAATCTTTCCATTTTGTTATGGTGCAGAAGGTCTGTACTCCTGATCTGAGTGCCCCTTCCAAGAGGAGTTAGGGACGTAGCATGTTACCATCCTTGAGCCTCTGTTTTTGATCCAGATAAAAGACAAAACCTTTTCATAAGCAAAGCAGCATTCTTTTTTCTTTAACTGGGGTTTCCTGGAATTAACTCTTAGAAATGGCACAAACAACTCATCTATTGTACCTATTGTACTCTGTTTACTATGCAAGTCTCTCTTCTCCTAACAGCCCTCTGTAGCTGACAGTCCACCATTGATCTAGCATCTAGTGTCTCTCTGACTGGAAGGCAAAGCAATGGAGAGTAGCAGGGTGGAGGACAGATCCTGCAATGGTAGAAGACAAAGGACAGGGGCTTTTATGGAGGCCAGGGTAGCTGAAAGGATTGAGCCTTAACATGAGGTCCACCATTGTGTCTTCTGTAACAAATTCCTTCCCTGGCCCAAATATCACAGAACCATACATTGTGTTTGAAAGTGACCCTCAAAAAATCATGTATCAGAATTTTGACTTCAAATATAGCAGTGCTGTGGGGAAGGTGTGGAGAATGGTACTGAGGTCACAATGGCTTACTTTATTCAGTAGATTAATATCAGGAGATTTAGGCTTCCATGGCTTCTTCACTCTTCTCATGCCAAATGACCTATTCTGTTCTGACACTATATGAACTGTTCACCAAAAATAAGAAGCATCCTGCTTTTGGACTTCCTGGTAGATGTGCCCAGAAACATGAACTAAAATAAACCTTTATAAACTGCACACATGTTAATATTCTATTATAGCAACAAGAAGCACGCTAATACAATGTAACTGAAGAAAGGTAGCTTGCCAATCAAAAACCTCATAAAGGAGCATTTCTGTTATTGAAGTCACTACATTTTAATTTTTGCTCCTTTGCATTCTCAGTAATTCAGGGATTTTTTTTCTGAAAAATATTATGCATTTTAACTTTTATTGTCTAGTAATTCATCAAGGATAGATATATAGCAACTAATCTTAAAGGCTAATGTATCAGTCAAACAAAATAAAATATATGAATCTACACTCAAACATGGAACAGTCAGCAGGTGAGCATAATGAATGTAGGTTATCATTGTTTTTGCTTTTTGTATACATGATATGTATGCAATGTGTATGTATGATATGCATTGTGGTTTAGGGTATAATACACGTGTGGTTTATATATACATGGTATGTATTATATGTGTACTATATGTGCAACATGTGTGTGGTATGTATGTATATCATATATACTTGCATATATATAGTGCATATATGTGGTATATGTATGTGGTGCTTTGTGTGTTGTATATGTGTGATGCATCTGTGTGATAAGTGTGTGATATGTATGTATTGAATGGATTATGTATGTGTGGTAGAATATATGCTCTGTATGTGTGTGGTCTGTCCACCAAATTTCAGCAATCCTCTGTTTCCATCCCCTATAGCACTGAGTTTAAGGTGTATGCAGCTACACTTAGTTTTTAATGTGTGTGCTAAAGACTTGAACCCAGGACTTCATGCTTAAGCAAGTGCTGTTGGATACATTTTGCAATTTGTGACATTTGGAAAGAATTACTAATTTGTAGTTGGGCATACTGCTGCAAAGCTTTAATCCCAGCACTAGGAAAGCAACAGTATGTGCATCTCTGTGAGTTTGTAACCATCCTCTATATAGCAAGTGCCAGGTCAGCCAGAGAAACACAAAAAAGAAAGAAAATCATTTTTAAAAGCTAATGTCATCAATTTAAGTTTTCCTATGGACAGCACTGCTGTCACTCTCCGGCATTCTTACTTACTTCTTCAGGACAGTGAAGTTACTGCAGTCAGGTCCAGAGTCATCCTTAAAACATCAGTGCAACCTGGCAAATTCACAGTATTTGGTGCACTATCTGCATATGCGCTTGTCATGGTGTGCTGGAACCTTTGGTTCTGTTCCCATAGTATTACCTAGCTGTCCTGGCCTTGGCTTGACTGCTAAAGAGAGCTTGCCATGGACGTGCCATTCCAGTTCTATGGTGGTGTTTCTCATTTATTCTTCATTTGTGAATGTATTTCATAAATTCAAACCCACTCATGCATCTGCAGCCATCTTTACGTTGTCATTGTAAGACCCAGGAGACAATTCATTATTATTTATCTTCTGGAGAGATTTCCTATGTGTAAACTGGGTAAAACTGGAGTCTCCTAATTTCCTTCTGCAAAAGATGTGATTGGTTGCTGCCACACTGCCTAGGTCACAATTACATCAGAGTTAATCCACTCAGCATAGCTTCTGTCTGAGGATGTGGTGAATAGTAACCTTTCTGATCTTGCAAGGTGGGAAGTTAGGGCTCTTGTGAGTTTTCTGGGGTTTTTACTATAGAGCAAACAAACTTCACAAACAATCCAAAGAAATACTTCAGAAGAGGGCTTTAATGAGCAGTGATTCCTGTGCCTATATGAGGTGTTTTCCTGTGAAATCCAGCTCCTCGCTGGCTGCCACTCATCATTTGTTTCTGTGTTCAATACCCACCACTGTAAAACGGTCTCATTTTGCCAGCACTGTGCACTTAATTTTCATTCTCATTCTTTTTCTTAAAGTGAAATAACACTTTATTATCCAGAGGACCAAATACATTGGAGGGAACAAACACTATCTGACTTTCTGGAACCACCTTGTGCTGTTGTAGATTTAGCAGGTCTCACAAAATATCAACTATACAAGCCTTAAAGGGGAGAAGTCTCCATTCTAGCATATGAAAAAATTCCTAAATTCCAGAAGGGTGAATGAACAGATGGATACTTTGGGGACATGTGTGTGTGTGTCATTTTTGTTTTACATTTCCTTGGCTCTACAAGAGAACACATTTCTACAAAGCATGGTAGCTAAAGGGAGGGATCATGTTAAACTAAACCTGGAAGCAAGAAATGAGAAGTAAATAGTTTAGCAAAACTGCAGTTCCATATGTTAATTCTGAAAAGTTTCATTATTGAAACCACAGATTTAAAATAACAGAGCCACAATCTAAGACACAAAAGATAAATAGTGGCTTCTGGAACAGAAAATACTTTCCTTACTTGAAGGTATGTCATTCAACTTATTCATAGATGTATCTAGGGCTTCTGTTCATTAAGGAAATTCAATGTTTTAATAAACATTCATAAAAGCAATTACAGATTAGACCCCTGCCCCCCACCAGCAATTTCCTACATAGGAAATGAAGCTCTATCTTCAAACAGCACAGAGGAATGGTTACAGATTCACCTCTTGCCACAAGCATACAATGCTGGTAAACACCAAGTTATAATGCTGAGGTAATCGCCAAACACTTCCAAAGAGAAAACTAAAGGAACTCCAGGTTACCAGAATGAAGAATGAGTTCTGACCAGAGCTAATATAGAAACATTTTATAGTGATGGGCAGTTCATATTTAGACAGATGCCCTAGAATATACAGGCTGAGGGGTAAATGCTTACATATAGACAAAGTTTTGTACTTTGGTTCCTGTGAGACATACCTCTCTGAGACAGATATTGCACCCTGGTAGAATCATCTCCTTTGTGGAAGGTCATGGCAGGATGCAAGATTTATTTTTCCAAGTCTCAGGGAAAGCAGAAACAAACACCACCAAATATGATGGAAGATAATGGCTGCTCTGTATAATTAGAATATTTTAATTCCTCTATATTTTTAGAGACAGGAACACAAATATTGATTTTCTATTTTAAGGACACTTGTTAAATTTTAAGTTAAGCATGTAAAAATAGAAATTGAACATACGTTTTTAGCATAATGATATCAAGAGATATAAATGAAAATTAAAAGGCAGAGTACTTAGAAAACAGAAAACACAAATTAACCCATGTATGAATACATAGTAAGTATATAAAAAAACTTATCAAAAAATAGCTTTTGAAATTGAATTCATTTATCAACCAAAATATTGATCATGAGAATTATTGCTGTTAATTGTTAAATAAGTCTTATCCTGATTTTGGACTCATGATTTGAATTTCACTTGCCTGCTCCCAAGAAGTGAAGCATAGTTATTGAACTGATTAAGAAATATTCCACAAGTAAACTCACAGAATCAATTAACCCAGGCTCATAGGGGCTCACAAAGACGGAACCAACAACCAGGGAGCCTTCATGGAACTGATCTGGGCATTCTACATATGTGTTACAGTTGTGTAGTTCGGTCTTCTTGTGGGACTCCTGATGTTGGGAACAGGGGCTGTCTCTGACTCTTTTACAGGCTTTTGGTGCCCTACTCCTCATGCTGGGTCACCTTGCCCAACCTTGGTACGCAGGGAGGTGCTTGGTCTTACTGTAACTTAGTATCCCATGTTTTGTTGATACTCATGGGAGATCTGCCCTTTCCTGGGCAGAGGCAGAGGAGGAACAGATTGAGGGGTGGGAACAGAAGGGGTATGGGGGAATAAGAGAAGGGGGAGACTGCAGCAGGGATGTAAGTAAATAAAGAAACAAATTTATTAAAAAATAAAGACAAGAAAAGAACTCCATGTGAGATGAAAAGATGTGTGTAACATGAATTGCTAAACTGTCTTATTAATAAAAATCCAGAGCCAGATAAACTGAGAGATCAGAGGAATAGGACAAGCCACAACCAACATTACCCCACCGATACCTGAGTCTCCAAAGAGACCTGTTTCCTGTATACCCACGCCTATATGCCGTTCTATCCCTGCAATCTCACTTCCTCTCTCCACCCAGCTACATCATTTCCTCTCCCTGCCAAGCTCTGTCACTTCTTGTCTGTCTGTACAGACTTCCAGACCTTTATGATCAGTTAGAATTCAAGGAGTGTGCCACCATGCCTAGCTCTGTTCCCCTTGTGATCTTGTACTCACAGAGATGGATCTCTGCCTCCCAAATTAAAGACATGTTCTACCATTACCTGATGTCAATGTTTACTATAGTGGTGAGCTTTTTCCTCTGATCCTCACATGAGCTTTATTAGGGTGCACAATACATTGAAGAACACAATATATCACCACAGATGTGTGCCATTTGGTGTGGAAATATTGTCATCTAGTGTATGGTGCATCAAGTTTTTATTCCTCTTGGCTGGAATTGCAACAAGAGGCCGCTCTGCATGGTATGAACATAACTTGTTACGGAGTGCCACATGGAGCCTTGAAAGATGTCAGATCAGAAGAGATAAAGAGGAACACTCCTTTCCATATAAGGGAACAACTGACCAAGAAGACATTACAGTCCTTAAGACATATACACACAAACTTGCTGCACCCAGTATAAAATAGCAGACTTAAGGTTTCATGACACCAATTAGGCCCAATTCAGTAACAGTACATGCTTTCATTATTGCACATTCTTCAAAATACAGGTTATCTGGACAAAAATAAATAAATCAAGGAATACAACACCATATATCATATGGGGCTAACAGATATCTATAGAATATTTTACCCAAACACCAAAGAATACTCTATTCAGGAGTCCTGAAAATTTCTTTAAAATAGATCACATACTTACTTGGGTATACACATAAAAACATTTCAATAAATATAGAAAATCTGAAAAATTCCATATATCCTATCTGACTACAATGCAATAAATCTTAAAATCAACATAAAAATAAACATCTCTATTACTTAGATATACTTGTGGAGATTAAACAACACATATAGAGTGGTGAATGAGTTAAAGAAGAAATAAAAGAGTCATGAAAAGCATCCTAGGTGAAAATGAAAACTTAATACAGCAAAACCTCTAGGACACATTAAAAACATTCCTAAGAGGGAGATGTATAGCTCTAATTACCTACTTAAAAAAATCAGAAAGAAAGAACACAGATAAATAACTTAATGATGCAATTCAAGAGTTTTGAAAAACAAGTACAAACAAATCCATTAGATGAGAAGAAATAATTAGAGCAGAAATTAATGAAATATAAACAAAAAACAACAAATCAGTACAGGTAATCAATAAATCTAATAACAAGTGCTGGGGAGGACATTGAACTGGAGACCTCTCATGAACTGACTGCAGGGGATAAATTGCTGTCAGCTACACATAGCCAGTGGCCCCGCTGATCCCAAGTTGAAGATAGTTCATCCATAATCCTGAAACCTAAGCTTGAGAAAGGTACCCATATGTACAACTTCATTGTACAAGATAAACAGAAAGCTGTCGGCCCTATGCATGAGGCCTGTGCAATTCATCCTCTTTGGTCATAGGGGCTCACTCAATTCTAATTAAAATGAATATTCTAGATATAAATATACTGATCTTGTCCTTTCTCAATAACATTTGACAAAACGAAAAATACCGGTTTTGAGAAAACTATATAGGAGTAAATTAAAAACTAAGAGAAAATGATGCTAGATATTTCTTCAAGTGTCAAAATTAGAACTATTGATGGGAAAAATTATAACAATTATAAATTTGCTGTTAATTCTTGGGAGTAGGGAAGACAAAGATACAGAGTTTTTAAATATCTACAATCATTTCTCAGAACAAGCAAACAGATCTGAGAGAATTATTCAAAATGGCAACATCTGGCTGGACATTGGTGGCGCCTGCCTTTAATCCCAGCACTAGAGAGGCAGAGGCAGAGGCAGAGGCAGGTGGATCTCTGTGAGTTCAAGGCCAGCCTAGTCTACAGAGCTAGATCCAGAACAGCCAAGGCTACACAGAGAAACCCTGTATTGAAAAACAAACAAAATGAATAAGTAAACAAACAAGCAAACAAAAAAAAAAGAAAAATAATAAATAAATAAAACTGAAAAAGAAAAACAAAACAAAAATAACCAAACTACTTAAAAAAAGAGAGCAGGGAGGGGGGCAACATCTGTTAAATCTAGGATTAGCTGTGTTATTTAAAATATAATTAATTATCCTGTACATGTGATATACAATATACATATGTACATCCATATATGAATGCTTTTTGAAGACATGAGAATGATTAATTTTGTTAAAACTAAGAAGTAAAAGATATGATCAATAAGGGTGAAAAGATGTTAAAGGTCATGGTTGAAAGAAAGGTGCCTGTTTGTGTCTTGCTATCACAAACCTTCCAACAAGCTCTTTGCTAAGTTTCAAAGGCTCTGGGCCAATAGATCCCAGCACTAGCAATATGCTGTTATTTATAAGTTTAGAGGGGAAGTGGTAACTAGACACCTCCTCAAACCATCATGTGGAACCTTGTTCTGAGTGTCAAAACCTCTTGAGGGTAGCAAGCAGGTTTGTGCATGTTTCTCCAGCCACCGCTGCTCCACTGTCCATTTAACTGAATATTTCTCGCTCCTCACAGTCAACTTCACAGACCTGCCTCCTGGAATGTACACAAAGCAGTTACCAGCAAAGCCTCATGCTTGGTTTGATACTTTGTCGTTGCCCTGTATTTCCATGTTTCACTAAGCATCACCTGTGCAATCAGCCCTGGCCCTAGAGAAACAGTGTAGCAATGGTCCTTGTTATGGGGTGCAAAATCTGTCTTCTCACTGGCCATCACCAATGTTGAGCCTCTCTTTTACAGTAATTGCCAGACCACTGCTGAAAAATTCTGTCTCTATTTCTAGTTTTGGTTTGATGATGCTTCACAAAGGACACGCAAGAGTTTCTGGGAAAAGTGCTCTCCAGCCACCAAGCTCTGTAAAACTTTGAGTGGCTAGGGCAGAGGCCGCAATCATGTTATTGGTGTACTGCCAAGATTTCCTGTCCTTGAAGCAGCAATAATATAAAAGTGCAATGAGGGATGACGTTATGGTGCCTCTGATTGTATATCCTGATTATATTTACATAGCATATACACACACACACACACACACACACACACACACACACACACACTTACACACAAACACCCCTACCTAATGCTCCAGTGTTCATCCATATCAAAGACTTCTGACTTATTCAGGCATCTTAGATGCTGATGATTCAGCCTTCAAGTTTTATATTTAAAAATATATTGAAGAAAAATTACACATAATCTCTGTCATCTCT
Organism: Onychomys torridus; assembly: GCF_903995425.1. Classification (NCBI taxonomy): domain Eukaryota; kingdom Metazoa; phylum Chordata; class Mammalia; order Rodentia; family Cricetidae; genus Onychomys; species Onychomys torridus. The sequence continues at coordinate 52,394,960 of NC_050447.1, forward strand.
ATGTCCCTGACAACAATGGTCATTTATTCATTTTTGAAACTGACACATCTGGGAAAAGTATTGAGAACTGCAGACTAGGGTCAATGGCTGGCCCTCTCACATTTCCCTGCCTCATCTTATCTCCTAGTTGTCTGTAGATGCCTTAAGAAATATCAAGGCCAGCGTCCCATGGAAGATTTTTCCCTGTTTGTCATCAACTAGGATTGAAGCTTACACTGTATCCTTTTAAAATAGCTCCTAATTCCTGGACATGTAGAATGTTCTGTGGTGTGAAGAGCATGACGGGAATGGAAGGGGCAGCTATTCAGGAAGTTTGTCTATCCATTTCATGCATCCTACAACTTGTGGTTAAAAGGAATCAAAGGTATTCAGGGCAGTAGCATCCTCAGTCATGGCTCCTGGGAATATAAACCAGTCGTCTCCTGTGGAAAATATCAAGCTCTCATGAGAGAAACAATTGGAAAAAACAGACATAACAAGGGGCATACTTAGCTTTGTAATGTCATCCAAAGACCACAAGGAATCTGTGATAGAGAGATTCTCAAATTCCTCTTTGATCTACTTAAACTGAGTAATAACTACAGTATTACAAGTAGGGGCTCAAAAAGTTCAGTGAGTGCAGATGTCCTCTCAGTGGACACCCGGCTCTTGGCTTTTTAAAGACTCAATTAACCCTTTACAACTGCATTTTCTTTATTTGTATGCTAGGAGTAATGCTGAGAAAAGGTTTTCAGAATTAAATGATCACGAAAGACAAATGCTCTATGCAGTATCAGGAAGCTTCTGGTAATGATCAGGACAATTGCTTTTTTTCAGCACTGGTGATCAAAGCTGCTAGCAGTGTTCTTCCTCTGAGTAATATACAGAGGCAGGTACTGGGACTGTGCCTCTGGTTTCTGGACCTTACCTCCTTCATCACTCCCTAACATCAGTGCAAAGGGACCCACATTGCACCAGTAGACTTAGAGTCAAGTGAAAGAAGGAATCTCAGTTATTTTGAGGCTGAGACTCTGGAAATATCGGAAGTTCATGGAATAAATGGGAAGTATAGACTAAAGATCAAAGAAAGACTTCAAGAAATGAAAACATTAGAAAATACTGGCTCCCCCTTGACCCTGCCACCTGTGGTGGGTGAGAGAGCTAACCCTCCCCCTTACCAGCTGTAGCACTCAGTAAAGTGGACCCTGCACATTGCCTGGGCAGCACAGGAGAGCTGACCCTGTTGGTAGAAGTGTGGGTGAGCCAGCTCCAATGTTGTGAGCATGAGAGAGCTCTCCCCATTACTCATCTGTCATGAGTATGTGGCAGCATGGGCAGGGCTGGGGGTGAAGATCACCCCCATCAATGCCTGAGGCAGGTGGAAGAGCTGTCTCTGCCCCTCATCAGCTGCAGCACTGGGGAGAATGGACCCTACCTACACCTTGCCTGAGCAACACGGCAGAGCTGGCCCTGAAGATGTAGGTGTGGGAGAATTGACCCTAAGCTAGTGAAAGCCTGAGAACTGGCCCCACCCCTTGCTCATCACTGCAAGGGGTGAATTATCCAGGGCAATTCTGGAGAGCTCACCTTGGTGGTGAAAACAGGAGAGCTGGCAGGTTGACCAACCCTGCAAATATCCAGGCCCAGAACCAGGGTTATGTCAGCCCACTCCAACATCCACCCCATCTGTGATCTGTTAGAGCATGGGAAAGACGGTCAGTCTTGCAGACCCAGGACTGCAGGATATTCAGGACACAGGGCAGCAGGGGTTGTCTGGAAAGAGGCCCAGTGATGGCCTTGTGTTGATGGTGTAGCAGAGACCAGGGTCCTCTAATGAGACCAGTGATTCTTTGTGATGAACAGTTGCATGTAGAAATGTATGGATAAAGGGGTTTACTGCATGACCCACTGTGTCACACTGCAGCTTCCATGACAAAAATTTCCCCTTCTTTCTTTTTTGCCCCTTTTCTCTCTTAAATTTTATTTTGTTTAATTTTGGGGGCGGGGATATGGGTGGGATCAAGAGGCATGATGTGAAAGACACAAAGAATAAATAAAAGAAAGATAATAAAAGAAAGAAAATTCTGGTTCCTGGTTCCCAAGAGGTCTACAGCATCTCTGGTCCTCCTCCATGACTAACATGAGAAGCAATACACTTAAATGAGCCAGCAGTCCAGCTCTGAAGATGAGCAATTACAGCATATCCTGGCTGAGTGCTGCAAGTCAGGCTGTCTGTGAGCTCTGGTCGCCCTTTCTCTACTGAGGAATCAGTGAAGTCTCCCTCATGGACCGAGAGGGGTGTTAAATGTTTCATTCTCAATAGTGTTACTGGGTATCCTTTCCTAATACATACCTAGAGAAGAGCTGTAGAGAACAAAATGGCATCACTATATATTTTGGGCATGTCTTTCAGGTAAAAAGATTACTGGATCTGAATGCTCACAGCTCTGCTCAGTCAGTCCTTCCTCATGCAATCCTCCCTCTGTCCTCAAGTATGTGGGATTCCTTGCGAGGACTCTTGAGCAAGCCAGCCTACGTGCAGTGTGATGACCTGAAAACCCAGTCATCTACAGCCTCTGCGATGGGAGCATGAGTCACCCAGCTCTCAAAATGCTGCATTCCCTAAGGTGAGTGCTGCTTCTTTGCATAGACAATGAGGTCTTAGCTATATATGATCATGTCTTCTTGAAAGTTCTTAGTCACATATTAGTCAGACCACCTCCAAATCAGAGGGTGTACTTCTCTCCAGTTTAGTGTGTAACTTATAGAACCTTCTCAAAAGTGGTTTTGTCACAGACCACCCCCCTCTATCTCTGTAGCCTGTGACAAACTCAAGACTAAGTAGATGGATCGTGCTTCTACCTTGAGAAATTCCCTTCTCTGGGAGGCCCTTGCCTAGTATCTGAAACTCTCTTTTCTTTCCAAGATAAACTGAGGCAGGAAAATGTCAGGAGGCACTATTTTAGGGAAGTTTAAGTTTTCATAAAAACCATTCAGGAAGATACATAAAGTTTCCATATGCCTCCTCCTCTAGTTTCTACTGTTATTAGCACGTGTTATTATTGTTACACCAATATCTGTGCATTATAATGAAATAAAACTCATTCTGTAATTTACATTAGGGTTCTAGCTGTCTTGATCAGGCTAGCCTCAAACTCACAGAAATCTGACTTCCTCTGCCTCTCTAGTGCTGGGATTAAAAGCATATGCCACCATACCTGGCTTTGTGTTTGCATTTCTATGGTGCATGCCATGTGTATACCATTGCAGTATCACACAGAACTTTTTCAGTGAGCTAGACTTTCTGTGTTTTACCTTTCCTTCCCAGTCCCACACCTTAATCGCGTCAACCACTGTTTTTTTTTATTGTCTCTTTCATCTTTCAGAAAGTCATAACTGCAATAGTATACAGAGAAGTCTATTCATATTTAGTGGAACAATAAAGTCTTTAATATATTTTTATTTTGTTATTTTCTGTTTGGGTGTGTTTTACCTGCATATATATCTATGTACCATGTTGGTGCCCTGTGCCCATCGGGGCCAGAAAAAGGTATCAGATCCCAAGAACTAGAGCAACCTATGGTTGTGGTCTGCCAGGTGGGTGCTGGAAACTGAACCTGGATCTTCTGGAGGAGAGGCCAGTGCTCTTAAACGGTGGAGCCATTTCTCCAGCCCCACAATATAGTCTTTCAATTGCCTGGCAACTTAGTATTTTTTATTGATGGATAATACCCCTCACTGCATGGATATGTCACATTTCCCCATTTACTATTGATGAATAAGTTGATTACTATCATTTTCAGGCAATTATGAATAAAACTAATGCTTTTGTGTGGACTTAAGCTTTTCTAGAGACTTCAGTTTCTTACTGAATTCTTCACATAGGTTATAGGTCTTCTGGTTCTACTTGTTTTTCCTCAGCCCCTCCAATGGAGGGGTTTTTTAAAATTTTATTTTAAAGCCTTTCTCATTTGAAATATGGGTGGTTAAATGGGAGGCCTGCTTTTTATCCATTCAGTCCATTCAGCCTGTCAGACTGCAGCTTTCTCATGCCCCGGGATGGGATAATACAAAGATGGGAGTTAGTGTGAAGATGGTGGTTATGTCACAGTAAACAGCCAATAATTATTCATCTCGATTTTCTTAAATGTTGTATTTACTATCCCTTTCTTCATCTCATATTGCTTAGAGGTTCAGAAAAACAGACTGTCAACTGTGTTTGGATTTTTGCACATTTCAATTCAGTATCTGAAAATTTCTAACACCACCACTCATCTTTAGTCTTGATAAATCACACATTATAAATTCTGACTCTGTGCTGATATTTCTATTTGGTGTCTGGAGCTATGATTAAAGGAGAAACTAACCTCATCTGCAGTGAGTCTTTGATGGTTGGAAATAAGATCACAGCCTTCAACATTGTGGGAGGAGCTTGTTGAGGGGCCAGCTGAGGAATGTCTAGTGAGAAGAAAAGGTTAGAAGATCCCCCTAAAAAGAAAGGAACCCCTAAAGAAGGGTGACATAAGGGGTATGATAAATGGTCCAATATAGAGGAATTTTGGTGCATCACAGATGCACAATAGGTATCCATTTTCTATTATTATTTAAATCAGTGGATCTCTTACATTTGTGACAACTTACCTTAAGTTTAGATGGAGTGGATCATTTATGGAAAGCATCAGATATCATGGGTCAATGGGGACGCTGACAGAGTGACCTGGTATCTAATTCATAACTTTTGGGAGCTTTGTCTACATAGTACTACCATAAATGTCAGAAAAACAAAATCACTGGTCTGTGAACCAACCATTTCTCCAAATAAAAGCAGAACTTTTAAAATTGAGATTTATTGAGTGAATTGATCAAGAATGGTTAAAAACAGACTTTTGCAGATAGACTCCCAGGATTGAAAGTCAAGAAAACAGTGTAACCAAACAAGCATGACTTGTATTTCAAGTCCTTCATTGTCTCAATTTTCTGTGGACAAGGCTACCATTATCTTACCCTTGGCTACCTATGGTCGTTTTTCCTTGTTCCAAGGGCTCAATATTTCAAATGCCTAGACTTTAAAGTAATATCTACCATCACTTCTAGAATAATGCACCTAATATTTCCAAGGCCCCTTTCCTTTAAGATCTGTGGAAAACTGCCCTGGTCTCTAGTGAGCTGGATGTTTGCTATGATGTGACCCCACTTCCCTGTATATACCCCCATCATTACTGCAAGCCCTGCAACCCATTCCTGTCTATCCATGTATTTCTATTCCTTTATTCTCTGGAGGACAGCAGTAGCTACTTCATTATGCCAAAAGCACAATACCTTGAGCCAGAAAGTCACACCTAAAATTATATTAAAAAAATCTTGAAACACAGGTTATACATTGGAGTTAAGAGGAAGGAGTTTAATATCACCAATTTTTGTTTGTTTGTTTGCTTGTTTTTGGAGACAGGGTTTCTCAGTGTAGTTTTGGTGCCTGTCCTGGATCTTGCTCTGTAGACCAGACCCTTCTGACTCTGCCTCACAAGTGCTGGGATTAAAGGTATGCACCACTGCCACCCAGCTATCACTGAGTTTTATATCACATCTCTAAGGACCACAGAACTCAACTGAGTTATAGAACCAGTATTATCCAAAACAGATAAAGATGAAAACACACACAAAAGAAAACTAGATTAATATTCATGATGAACACAGATGAAAAAATTCTCAAAAAAATTGCAAACTGAATTCAAGGACACATCAAAAATATTAAATATATATATATATATATATATATATATAGTGATCAAAATTGGTTTTATTCCTATTTTGGGATGCAGCAATGGTTCAACACATAAATCAATAAGCATAATTCATCATATAGACAGACTAAAAATAAAATCACAGAATCGTTTCAATAGGTGCAAGAAAGCTTTCAATAAACTCCAACATCCCTTCATGACACGTTATGGAAAGGCAGAGACGGGAGAAACATTCTTTAACTATTAAAGTCTATATATTGGAGACATATAGCCAGCATCATAGTAAAAGGAAAATAGCTCAAATCATTATGACTAAAATGATGAGCAAAAGAACAGTAACTCCTCTCTCTATTCCTATTCAATATGGTGTTTGAGGTCTTATCTAGACCAATGAGACAAGAGGAAGAAATAGAATGGATACAAATAGGAAAATAAGTGAAAAATATACTTTTTGGCAAATGATACAATCCTTAACATAAGAGATTCTAAGGACTCCACCAAAAACCAATTACAACGAAGTGACAATTGCAAAATTAACACACAAAATAAATAGTTATATACCAATGACAAAGCTTCTGAAAAATAAGTCAGGGAAACAATCCTATTCACAGTCCTACCAAAAATTAATATAACTGGGAATAATACTAACTAAGAAAATTAAAGACTTTTACAATAAACATTTTTAGACTTTAAAAGAATAAATCGAAGAGGATATTAGAAGATGGAAAAAATCCCATACTTCTAGTTTGTAAGAAATAATATTGTCAAAACATCATCCATCAAAATCCATCCACAGATTCAATGCAGTCCCAATAAAAATCACAAAGCCGTTCTGCACATACATAGAAAAGGTATCTCAAAATTAGTATGCAAGCATAAATTACCAAGGACATCCAAAATCATCCTGAGGAAAAAATATACTGTGAATGGTGTTACCACACCTGATTTCAAGTTATACTAAAAAGAGAAGAGCTATGGTAATAAGAGCATGGTACTAGCCCAAACAGAGACAGACAGACAGACAGACAGACAGACAGACACACACACACACACACACACACACACACACATGAAGCAGAATAGAGGACCGACAGATATAAATCTACACAACCACAGCTACCTGATTTGACAAAGAAATGAAAAGAATACATTTGAGAAAAGGCAGTAAAAGAATGCTCAGAAAACTGAATGTCAACATACAGAGCAAGGAATTAGATCATTATATCTCTTTCTGTACAGAATCCAACTTCAAATGGATTTAAAACCTCAGTGTGAGCCCTTCTACCTTGAAACTGCTAGACTAAAAAGAATAAAAAGTAGGGAGCATGCTTCAACATATAGGTAAGGGTAAGAATTTCCTGAATGGGACTCTGGAAGCATAGGGAAGAGGACCAACAATTGGCAAATGGTATATCATGAAACTAAAAAGCTCTGTATAGCAGAGTACACTCCTAGAGCAAAAAGACTATCCACAGAATGGAAAAAAAAATACTTGCTAGATATATATTTGATAGAAGTTTAATAACTATGACATATAAGGAACTAAAAAGTAAAATTGGAAACAAACAGCACATTTAAAAATAAGCTAGGGAGCTAAATAAAGAGATCTTTTAAAATATAAATGCCTAGGGAATACTTTCAAATGAATTCAACATTATTAGCCATCAGGGAGATGAAAACTGCTCTAGTATTCCATCCCAGTCAGAATGAATACAAATGACAGCACATGCTAGTGTGCATATAGGGAAATGGGAACCTACTGCTAGTGTGCAGCCAATTTGAAAATACAACTGGAGGATTCTCAAAAATTAGAGTCATGATCTTGATGTCCCTTTCTCATAGAATCCCTCTACTCTCTCTTCAACTGGACACCTGAAGCTTGGTCTGGTGCTTGGCTGTGGATCTCTGTATTTGCTTCCATCAGTTACTGAATGAAGGCTCTATGATGATAATTAGGGTATTCACTGATCTGATTAATGGGATAAGCTGGTTCAGGCACTTTCTCCACTATTGCTAGTAGTATAAGCTGGGTTCATTCTTGTGGATTCCTGGGATCCATCCCTGGTGCATGAGCTGGCTTTTTGAAGCTCAATACGTATGCTGGGACACCTTGCACAGCCTTGATTCAAGGTAAGGGGTTTGGATCTGTCTCTACTGAATGTACCAGGCTCTGTGGACTCCCCATGGGATATCTTGCCTTGTTGGAGGAGGGAATGGAGTGTAGGAAGGCAGGAGGGATAGGAGGAGGGAGGAGAGGGGTATCTGTGATTGGTATGTAAAATGAAAAAATTCCTTAATAAAAAATTAGAGCCATAACACAATACCCAGGCATACCACTCCTTGGTATACCCTAGAGAATCTGTGACCTACTCCAAAAACACTGCACGTTTATGCTCATGACAACTTTATTCACAATAGCTGGGAGATCGAATCAGTCCAGGTATTATACCAACTAATGAAAATGGGGCACACATATGCAATAGAACTTTATCCAGCTAAAATTAAAATTGAGATTATGAAATTTTTAGGAAAATAAAGGGAATAAGTTATTCCAGACTCAGTCTAGAAAAATAAACAGGGCATGTTCTTTCTCATATGTGGCACTGAGCTTCAAATCTTTAGATTTGTGTGTTTAAATTAGAGTGTTAATAATCACTAGTTAGGAAACTAGAAAGTGGTCATTAAAGGGATATCTTAAGGGAGGAGAACAGTAGAACATTGGTATAATGGAGAAAAGAGAGGAATATGAAAGTATAGGTTCAAATGGGGAAGGGTGTGGGAAGGTAGGACAGAGGATGAGGTGGAGAGATAACTAACACTAAGAATGTTTGGGAAAGCCACATGGAAACCTACTATTTTATAAGCTTCCTAAAAGTCATGGATCCACAGATTGCCAAACAAAAAGCCCAGCACATGGTGTTAAGTTGTTGCTCAGGAGGGTTCCAGAAACCCCCACCCCCAGACACACACACACACACACACACACACACACACACACACACACACACCAAAAATATAAGTTATTTAGATTGCACTTGGTTGCTCATCTGAATTTGATGGTAAGAAGATATTATTGAAAACATCATATGCTTTGGTCACAGGACATGGAGAAAAATATGTTGGTACTGATCTGAAAGCTTATTCCCTGCTGGATAGCTTTTATAGCACCAAAAGGTGCCATTCAGGCTTCTGGGAGAGTAAAGTCACCAATAGTCTTATCCAGTTGTGAACCTTGTGAGCTGCAGTAATGATAGGTCTGACAAGACAGGCCCATGGCACAATAGTATTACAAATGTTACGGGCAGTAACCATCTGCTTTCTCATTGGATTTAAGGCTCACTCCATAAGAAAAAAATTAATGTTTGATACTATAAATCTAACCAAGAACCCAAGGCTGAAGTGTCCACAAGCCCTAAGGGGAAAAACTTCATATTTCTTTGCTAACTTAGCATATTATCAAACTGATCTCTAAATACTTGCTAATATATCTCATCAGAAAATCTCTTCCCAGTGGATGACAGTTAATGAAATGATTCATACCTTGTATAGATGCAGAGTTTCTGTAGAGTACAAAGCTCTAAATGGGACATCTGTGTTGCCATCCCTTATCCCAAAGCTCAGGGAACATCATGTAAGATCAGTCAGAGAGATTGTGAGGGTCAGAAGTCAGAAAAGACTACTGTAAAATGCTGTGTTCTGGTCAAGTCAGATCTGTGGCATTCTTGAACTCACAGCACTGATGTGTGCCAGAACAGCACCTGGCCAAGATCAAGCCAGTCAACATTCTGTATGGATGGGGTAGTCATATAAGGCCCATCCTTTGCTGAGGAAGTATTGGCAGTTGATGGCTGCTGGGGGAGGAACAGTCAGTCTGGCACTTTTACTCCTGACACCTCATTTTTCACCCCCCATTTTTTGGTACAGAATGCACTGGCAAGAAAAGGAGTGAAGGCAGGACTACTAAGGATAATAAATAATAAGGATAATAAAATAGAAAGTTGAAAGAGCCATGCATTTTAATATGTGCTGTGGGGCCCACTACAATTTAAATGAGTTATTATATGAAAAAAGTAAGCAGACTAACTATAGTAGATGGCTTTTGCTTCTGCTATTCAATCTCTTACAGTCCCAGAAATGCCTTTCCAAGCCCCTATAGTGAGTGTAGTTGGATGGTGGGGGAAAAAAAAAAACCTGCTATGTGCTTCGTTTCTATGTTCTTATATGTACAGGGTTAAAGAAACTGTTAGAGCACCAGCAATTGGTCATTCAACATTCAGTTTCTAGGGAGATCAGTAACAGTGAATCTCACCACTGTGAGGGCAGCTGAAGAGCAAGTGCTCAGAAATTGCAATGGTTTTGATCTGCAGACTAAGCATTTTCTGTCCTACATCCTTTCCCACCCTCTTTCCCAAGGTCCCCTCTTTGCCTATTTTCTTATCTCACCAGCTGTCTTTGTTGGCTTTTGTGTGGCAATCTTCAGCTACCCAGACTTCTCCATTGGTTTGCTGGTTTGGAGGAAAGGCTGTGCCTATCAGTAACTGTATCTAGAGGCTTGCATGCAACAGGAGCTCTGATATCCAGTCATGTTTATAAGTTTCCCAGCTAAGGCCAGATTTCAGGACTTCGTCCTGGAATCTACAAGTCTTTATGTTTACAAATTTCTCTTGTGACTCTGGGAAACCAAATATTTTTGGCTCAGTGGTTCTTCCATGTGTACATATGCACATCCACATAGGAATTCCCAGGAAATGTATTCAAAATGGTTGCTTTCATTTTCTAGTTTTAGGAAGTTTGATTTAGTTGGCTAATTCTAGAGACTTATTTGTCAGTAAGCACTGACATATTTTGGAACCATGTATTCGCTGGGTCTGACTTGAAGAAATTCTTACCCACAAGAAGCCTGAAAGGGCTCCATGGAGATGAGCTGGTCACCACCTGTAAGAAAGGTGCTGAGGACAAGGAACCTGAATTGTTTCTGGGGAGCCAAATGCATTAGAAATGCAGGAGATTAAATTGCCATGGAGAAGGGAAAGTGATGATGATTTCAAAGTATGACTTTATCAGAAACAAAAATTCTCACCACCCTAAGTTTGAATCTGCTAAAGTTCTCCTTTGTCTTTGTGGCAAGAGGGTCAGTGGCTTGCTTCACTCAAATTGATGGCACAGTGATCACAATATTCTGTTTTTGTTTGAATCTTAGATGGTCTTTCAATTAAAAAAAAACAAAACAAAACAAACCCAGAGCCAGATATCATGGTGAAAGCTGAAAGACCAGAGAAGCACAACAACCAGCCACTAGTTCTTAACCTCTATGAAATCTTCAGCCTAAAGAAAGTGAGTTCCTGTTTCCTCACACCATATATGCCTTTCTCTGACCTGCCATATTGCTTCCTGGAATTAAAGGTGTGCGTGCTTCCCAAGCAAAGGTATGAGATCTCAAGTGCTGGGATTAAAGATGTGTTCCACCTCTGCCTGACTCTGTTTTCGTCTATACTGACTTAATCTCATGGAGCCCAGTATGGTTTTGAACTCACAGAGATCCAGATGGCTCTCTGCCTCCCGAGTGATAGGATTAAAGGTGTGTGCCACCACTGCATGACCTCAGTGTCTAATCTAGTGGCTCACTCTGTCCTCTGATCCTCAGGCAAGTTTATTAGGGTACACAACATACCACCACAGTCTGTAAAAGCAACATGAACAGCGACACTCAGTTCAGTCATACTCCTTGTTGTGTTTAGTGCAATTAAAGTAGGAGAAATGCTGTGGTGCAGTTTCTTACTGAGCTGTAGCTCTCCGAAATTCCAGTGCATGTGTGCACATGTGCTTTAAGTGTGTGAGGGAAATGGGGCACAGAGTGGTTTTATTCATGAAATAGATGTATGGTCAAAACCTTTCATTCTGGAGAAAAAGAAGACTACTAGAAAAACAATTCATTACTTTTGGGCCACAATCTTTTATTTCTTTGGTTCAGCTAGCAAGTATTGAGAGCCCAGCCTGTGTTTGTAGCCAGGAACAGAAACTTAACTGGAGCTGGAGGGGCCGGAGCAGCCCACATCCAGCTAATGAGAACTAATTGGACCTTCCTGCCACCAGGATGAAGATAATTGGATCCCTGGACACGCTGACCTTTTTATTTGCTCACCATTTAACATGTGCTCTTGGCTACTGGGCTTGGAGCTTAAACAGTGGTACATTTAAGCCACTAGCCACATTCTTCCTGATGTCCATCCATCCTTTTTGCTTCTTTCTTCTTTCCTTCTGTCTGCCCTCCATTCTGGCCTTTTGAGAAAGGTGGTGTGAGTGGCCTCTGAGTAGAGCCATCCTGCCAACAGAAGACAGGCATTCCTTGTTGTCTGGCCCTCTCTCTAAGGGTGAGGAGAAGCAGCCCTTAATGAGGCCCCGGCCTCAGAAATGGAGTAGAGAATGGGAATAACATTGCTCTACTCTTGCTCAATGTTCTTAGCTGCTGGGTTGGCTAGACTCCCTATTTTGGTGGCCCATGTGTGAGCTGACAAGAGAAGCAGGCATTTGTGCTCTGTGAGCAGTGACCCAGCCCTCAGTGACTTCTTTAGTGCTTGCTGTTAGCTGCCTGCTGAGCTAACTCAGTCTAGTCTTTGAGCCTGCAGAGGCTGATTTACATTTACTGGACCTCTTGTAGCCATGCTTTTCCAGTTGCTCAGTTGAGAAGGGTCCTAAAGTTGTAGCTCTAACTATTTGGAGTACCCAGGTAGACTCGAGAAATATAAGTAAGGTGTCATCAGGAGGATGCATATTTGCTATTTTCCACTTTAACAACCACTCATGAAGGAACCTGCCTGTTCCTAAAGCAGAGGACCAGGACCTCTCAGCTAAGACCTGTGTCTTCCTGTCCTAAAGTAACATGCACAGTGCACCTCCATGAATGCATGTGACTATGCATATGTAGTGCTTAGAGGCTTCATCGTTTCCATAATACTCAATGGAGTTCTGGTCACCATTACCTCTACATTCAGGTTCAGTGTGTTTCCACTTAGTTGTGGGTGTGAAAAGGTAATTCATAAAGATGTCATCAATAGTCTTTTATTTCAATGTCATAGGACAATTAAACACAACACCAGTAGGACACATTTATGGATTTCTAATTTGAAGCTAGATTTTTAGAAAATAGTTGCTTTAAACAAAATGACAACCAAATAGTTGTGCAGTGGTATGACTCCACATGAGAAATCAGGAGGCAGGTGATATTTTTATTTTTATGTTTAGGAGCTCACTCTAGTCCTTTAAGCTGGGTGGCTCTACACACTATGTACTTTCCATACTTTGTCTGGAAAGTTACCCCTGCCTTCCATTTCCTTCCACCCCACAGAAAGCCTACCTCACAGGACTCAGCCTGAGGAACTTTGAATTGGCTAATTAATCTATGGAAATTTTCATAGCTGGAGCCCAAGGCTAGGTGTCCATCTCCTCCTTATCATGCTTTATTCTTGTTTCATACCTCGATGTTTTACTCTCTCAAGTCTCTGCCCACCATCTCATTGCCAAATCCAGTGACTGTTGTCATCATCCTGCTTAAGCTCTTGACAGAACTTTATTACTTACTGACCCTGTTCAAAAGCTCTCCCCCGCTCTCTGTATTTCCATGGCCTCATGCTTCCTTCCACATTGCAGCCATACTTGCTGCTTCTACAATCTGATGCTGGTCCTCCCCCCAAGATTCTCATACAGTTGCTTCATCCCTTGCTGCACACAAGCCCAAGACAAGCTCACTTGTTCTCAGGATGTGAGTTAAATGCTTGAGTCCACAGTATGCTTTGATACTTTTCTAACCTTAGGCAGGTAGTGTGTAGCCTTTTCTCTTGTCTCACATCCTCACTTGTAACATAGAGATGCATATCCTGTAGGAGCTAAAACCACCCATGTGTGGACAAGAAATGCAATGATATATGTCAAATCCTTCCCTAGGGTTGCCCGATTCACATGCCAGCCAAGGGCTTTTGTCTCCATCTTCTCACTCCGGTTTTTCCTGCCTTTCCATACTACAATAATCAGTTCCCAAAGTACATACTCTGTCCTTGAAGCATGGGAGACATACATGTGTGGATCTCTCTGTGCTCTCCTGTCTTTGCCTCAAAATTATGAACTTCTCCTGAGCTCTTACTGAATCTTAATTCTCACACCAGACATTCAGTAAACTTTAGGTGATTACGTTACATTGAATGAAGTATACATATTACTGGTGCTCAGTATGACCTTCCTCCCCAAGTACACAGCATGGAATTGTCAGATATATCTCTTCCCATCCCTTCTCATATTTCCTAATTCCTTAGTAACTGATGATCCTTAAAAAATATATATAGGAAGAAGATTAAAAAGAACTATATGCTTAGATCATGTTTACCTGAGGACTGACTTTCTAGATAGTTAAGTTTACTGACAAAAGAGCTGTAGAGATGTCTCAGCTAACTTCGGAAAGACTGGGAATTGAAGGGATTCTTTCAGCTTCAATCCCCCAAAGCCTTCTGGAGTTTGGCAAATCCCTAGACAGCTCCTCCCATCCAACACTCAAACCGTGGAAATGTCTGAGTTATCAGTTCACTGCCATGTGCACTTTCTTTTATGGAAAGGTAGGTTTGAGTTGTCCTCCAACTTTTCTTGAGAAAAGCTGAAAAAATGGAAACTTCTTAAGTAATTGATTTAGCTTCCCTGAAGGTCCTGGCTCTTGGCAAGGCTGAGGTCGGAAACTGCAATAAGATTCCTTTTTCTGCTGTGTTTTCAACATTTGGTCCTTACTCCATATAAAAAGTGCAGTTGCTATGAGGAAATGTTGTTGGGGTCACTCAGAATACCGGAAAGGAATAGAATTATAACATGCAACCACACCCTGTAGAAGGAGAACAGGTCGTATCCACTTTCTAGTTTTCTACCCAGGAAAGCCTTAAAACTGAGAGAAGGAGGAGAAGAGCTGGGAGAAGACTTGAGATGGTGGCAGTTAGACTAATAGCTTGCCTTTCCTGGGCTGGGCTACGTAGAAGTTGAGGGTCCCCATCTTTGTTCACTCATGTGCATCTTGGAGCGCAACAACTAGACTGTGTGGAGACCTTCTGTTGATGCTCCCACTGTGCTTACCTTTCCCCTATTCTCCCACCTCACTGAGCCTGAGAAGTTAACCCTCAAAAATGGCTTTTGGCTAAAAACCCACAGGAGGTTACCGTCTGTCACGGCTTATTCCATGGTTGAAATAATATGATGGATACAGATGATGCACTGAACAGACCGATAGTTATGTTTTACTCACTGTGTGCCCTTCTATGATCAATACATGTTTCAGAAGGGGAAATAGATTTCATCAATAGTGAAGGATCACCTTTTCATGTGACTGCCTCATAAAACTACTCTGGACTCCCTTTAAGCTGGGCCTATGTGTAAAAGGAGAAAACATTAATCAAAGGAGGCCAAATCTCTCTCAGACCCTACTTCATAGTTTCCATATGAGCAAACCTCTCTTTTTTCCTTCTGTTTATTATTAGGGAGGTGACTCTTTTGTGAGAATAAGATCAAGATGGGAAAAAGGAGAGTTCAGGGTAGTGGGGTGTGTGTGTGTGTGTGTGTGTGTGTGTGTGTGTGTGTGTGTGTGTGTGTATGTGTGTGTGTGTGTGCACATGTGTTTAGAGTTGAGATGAGGGAATATGGGGGCTTGGATGAGTAGGATCAACTTATAATACAAAGATTTCTTAGAAGGAGAGTTCATAGTGACGACATCAGGGAATATATGGGAAGGGGAGAGGAGAATCTCTTCCCTGCTTTTCACTGTTGTGTTGGGAAGCCTGCTAGGTCTCAGGGCTGTACTAAAAATTGGCCTGTGATCCTTGAGGCAATCTCTATATTTATTTGCCCATCACTTCTGTTTTCTTCATTCCTATCTCATCTGCTTTTGCCTTTTTGCTCATTTTTTTTTAAAGCTTTGCTATTATGTCTGGTCTCTAAGCTCTCCTGAACTTCTCACCACTTTCTTCCAGTGTGACAATATTATCTCAGTTCATAGTTCTTGTTGATTGTATATATTTGTAAGGGGTGGAGAAATATTCCATTAATTACTTTCACACCCATATTTTGTATTAGAAGAAGCATTTCTTCTGGAATTCGGTGTTCCTGTTCTGCCAGACTCTTAACTTTCTGCCACTAAGCTGAACTGTACAACTACTTTTCCTGAAAAGCCAGGATCCTCTATGTGTTCTGCATCTCTCACTTTGTTTATGTACCATCTTTTATTTGTGGCTCATAGCCTTCTGTTTTTGAGATTGTGAATGTAGGACAAATTCCCACCTAGAACCTTGCATTTAATACAGGTTGGCTTGGATTCTGAGTTGCTGGGAGAATAGGAAGAGAGGAGCATGTGGGGCTGATTCTAAAGTCAGCTGACCTAACTTATAAAGGGGTGGGTGACATCCTCAGGTGCTTATAACTACAATCCTTTAAACTAAAGGAATGTTCTGGTCTCTTTAGTGACTATTTATAGGCAATCCAAACACAGTTTAAAGAACTTAATACAATTTTTTGGACTTGAATAACTTTTAGTATTTATATTGTTTAAAATGACTAAGTCTTAAAGTAGTTATACTAATAATAAAAGATCACAATTGAAAGTCACATACTTCTTAATTTTACTTATCACAAAGCTACAGTAATAAAAATAGTGTGGTACTCACCTAAATACAGATATGTAGACCAGATAAGTGAAATAGAAAATACAGAAATAAACTCTTACATACATAGTCAAATGATTTTTAACATGGACATCAAGATTCAATGAGGAAAGATTCTGGGAAACTTGACATTCACACCTTAAAAACTGAAGCTGAATCAATACAATACATAACACACAGAATGTAAGTCAAAACAGATCAAAGATTTCAACATAAGAGCTAAAACTAGCCGGGCAGTGGTGGCACACGCCTTTAATCCTAGCACTCAAGAGGCAGAGGCAGGTGAATCTCTGTGAGTTCAAGGCCAGCCTGGGCTACCGAGTGAGTTCCAGGAAAGGCACAAAGCTACACAGAGAAACCTTGTCTCGAAAAAAACAACAACAACAACAAAAAAAGAGCTAAAACTATAAATCTCCTAGAAGAAATCATGGGAGGAGGAAATCTCAATTATATTGAATTCAGCAGTGATTTCTTGGATATAGTATCAAAATCTCAGAAAACAATGGGGAAAAATTAGGTAAATGGGCTGCATATTAACCACAACCAAATGAATCTGATTTAGAAATGGACCAAAGATTTGTAGTGTTTCACCAAAGAATATGTGTAAGCCACTACTGAGCATGTGAAAAGATATTTAACATTGCTAATTTGATTGAGAAATGAATGCTTGGTTCCCAGTACAGCAATATTCAGCATTTGGGCCTTGGGAAGCGGTTGGATTACAAGGTCACTGACTCCTCTGTGGTTTGTATAGGTTCATATATTAAAAGCTTAGTCCCTAAAACAACAATATTTAAAGTTGGAGCTCTAGGAAGTGATTGGATCATGAGGTCACTGACTCCTCTGTGGTTTTAGCCATTGATAGGTAGGTTCATAATTTGACAGAAATAATTGGAAGTAGTAAAAATTTATGATATAGAACTAGTTGAAAGGAGAGGTTCCTTTAAGGACTGCCCTTTGAAAAAATGCTATTGCTATTTTGCCCTTGACCATGATGTATCATTCATTCTTACTTTGCTCTTGCTTGCTGTGGGATGTTCTCTATGCTGTAAATCTTTGTTGCTCTGATTGGTTGATAAATAAGATGCTGATTGGCTAGTAGCCAGGCAGGAAGTATAGGTGGGATAAGCAGACAAGGAGAATTCTGGGAAGAGGAAGACTGAGTCAGGAGATGCCTGTTCCCAAATCCAGGGAGCAGCATGTAATGACATAAAGGTAAAGCCATGAAACACATGGTGACATATAGATTAACAGAAATGGGTTGAGTTTAAGTGTAAGAGCTAGTCAGTAGTTAGCCTGAGCTAATGGCTGAGCAGTTTTAATTAATATAAGCCTCTGTGCATTTACTTGGGTCTGAGCACGGACTGGGTAGGACACAGGAAAACTTCCAGCTACACTTGCTCTCAGTCTCATGCTCTCTCACTTTCCTTCCAGTCAGCCAGGAGATGGGCAGCATGGTTCTCATATATGTTCTCCACTGTGATATTCTGCCTTATAAGACCACAAATCCTTAAAATGGGGCAAAGGAACCACAGACAGAAACCATTGCAACTGTGAGCCAAAATAAATCCCTCCTCATTTAAAAACCTTTCAGGTGTTTTGTTGTAGCCATGGAGAGCAAACTAGCAGGACAACTAATCACTAGGGAAATACAAGCCCAAACCACAACCTTACTACAATGGGTACTGTAATATAGAAACGAAAGAAAAAAAATAAAGAAATAGGAAGTGTTGGTGACAGTATGTTGCTGTTAATAATAAAATTGTATAGAAAGACAATACTATAAATTTTAAAACATTAAAAACAAAATAGCATATTACCTATTTTCACAGAACTCTGCTTCAGGGAATATTGAAGTCAGATCTTCAAAAACTGATCCTCATACTCATATTTACATTGCCATTATTCATAATAGCTATAACATGGACAACAATCAGTAGATAAAGGAAAAGAATGCAATATATTCATACAATTGGAATATTGTCCTGTGTTTAAATGGTGGGAGATCTGACACATACTACCAAGTCAATGACGGTAAGGACATTATGCTTAGTGAAATAAGCTAGACATGAAAATAACAACAACAACAACAACAGTACTATATGATTCCACTTACAAGACTTATCTGGACTAGTCAAATTCATATAAAGTGAAATAGTGATTTTTCAGGGAATGAGACAAAAGGAAAATAAGTCCATCTTCAAAGGGTTTGGAGTTTCATTTTTTTTTTAAGATTAAAATGTTCTAGAGGTTGCTCAACAATATGAATATACTTTAGCACTTCCTATTTGTCTACTAAAAAGTTGTTATGACTGGCCTTGGGAAATGGCTCATTCAGTCTAGTGCTTGTCTAGCAGAAATGAAGACCTGAGTTTGAGGTCTAGAACAAATGTAAAAGGTCAGACATGGTTAGACATGCTTATAATCCAAGAGGTGGAAAAGCAGAAACACAAGGATGCCCAGGACTTGTTGGCCAGCTGGCTTAGACTACCAGGACCTCCAGGACAGTGAGACTCTGTAGCCAAAGGTAGAACAAATAATGTTCCAGAGGAACGACACCACATTCATACTTATCCATTGGCTTTCACACTTAAATATGTGTATGTGCATGTATGAACACATATACAACACAAACATATATATATATATATATATATATATATATATATATATATATATTGCAATAAGCATAGTTATGATGGTTTATTGGCATATATATTTTATCATAGGAAGATTAAGAACCCAGATCTTCTGGTAAAAGTGGTGATTAGATTCTGTTCTTTCTCAAGCAAACCTGGTTTCTAATCCTATCTTTATCACTAGCATTAGCAAATGCCTCTCCTTTGATAAAGGCCAAATTTACTCATCAGTTAATATACCCCTATATCTATACATTTTCTGTGGGGATTAAATAAGAAAACATCATTTGTTATGTACTTTTTACAAAATTTGGTTCATAAAACACTCAACAAATTTTAGGTTCCTTTATTTACATATTCATGAGCACACATTGGTGAGCCCAACTGGATTGTAATGGAAATCTGGTTTATATGGAGACTTTCTTGGCTAAAATCAACAACACATGCCTTGTGGGTTTTTTCCTCACCATTTAAAGGATCGGTATGAAGTGGACCCCAGATTCTACTGGCCAGTAACATTCTGTAGCCATTTTTGGTACTTCCCTGGGCATCACCTAACAAACTTTGAAACTGTGTTACACAGGTTATTCTGACAAAATCAATGTCTTTTTATTTCCCTGGGGACAAGGGGTGGGACAGACTTATTTACATGTACTGTCAAAATGCTGCCATTTCTTCCTGTAGCTGCTAATTCTCAATTCATCTCAGAAGCTTCCATGGTGCTGTGTCTTTTATTGGAAAATGGGTCACTTTCAGAAAATTCCAGTTTCTTTCTCAGTCCTCAGCACTGTCAGGATCCTCAGGTGGCCAACATGGAAGTCAACATCCAAGTTGGTACTGTGTCTGACCTGTTACCATGGTGCCATCTTATCTATGCTTAGGCCTATTGTAGAAGGGTCAGACATAGCACACAGTGTGGCTCTGTGACCTTCAAGGAAGGCTAGTAAGAGGAGGAAAGAAGAAGAATGGATAAGTGTGAAACTGAATTTCGGTGGTAGCTGTGGACCAAGTGAAAGACAGTGGAAGCCTTTTTTTTTTTTTTAATTTATTTCCTTCATCTTTGAGACTTTATAGCCAAGGGATTCTGTAAATTGTCAATTTTCCAATGTTACCTGACCACAAAGAAATAAATGATTTCACATTTTCATGTTCTCCTGAGTATTTCCTTCTTCATGACTCAGGTGCTCAACTAGTTTTTACCTTTTTTGGCATTTATATGATTAGTATCTTGTAAATTAGGGTAATGGAAACATTTTTCTGGATGAGTTTATCAGTTCTGTGTCTAGAATTGCTTAGAAGGTCTCCTAAGGAATAGGCAAAGACCTAGAATTGCATGTCAAGTGGCACAACAGACAAAGGCAATGTCTTCCTGTGTGTGGGCTTCACAAGGCCAGCAGCATCACTTGAGGATTCAGGGCTCACATCTTTCCAAGACCCACAGAGACAGAAACTTGGGATGGGGAGAGAGCAAAAGCTTGTCTCAAGCAACTTTCTGGATTGTTCTCATGTACCCCAATATGGCAGATGTACTTTCCTTCCCAACTCACGTTTATACTGTGTACCTGGCTAGACTTACAATCTTATAGTTCTGTTTATCAGTGCATATTAATCATTAAATATGTAAGATTTTATTAGGACATTTTTCTACTTGAATACCACATTCTCTGGTCACATTGTTCCTTTATCACCCCTTCTTATCTCACTCTTCATCTCCCTTTTCTCTTTGACTTCCATTTTGCTTTCATTATATTCTCATTTCCTATCAGCTGATACAACTATTTGAAGTCAGTGATATTACTCATGTTAGCTTTCAAATGATAAGTATGAAGATTAAATAATTATGTACTTATTTCCAGAGGATTCATAGTGTTTTATCTCTCAGAAACAAAAAGCCTTATGAACTACCTTTCTTGAAAGTGGTAGGACAGCAGATCACTGAACAGGTGACTCAGGATTGCCTTCCAGACCAAAACCAAAACATAAGGACTCCTGACCGCCCTGCCCTCTGTTTCCTAATTATGTCCTATATGGCCCCAAAGTATGAAAACATAAACAGTCTGTTTGACCTTTGTTCCTATTGACAGCATATGTGATGAAGAAAGGGCTCAGTTAACTGATGACCATGACACACACAGCATCTTTATATTCACATTCTCTAAGTATATTCCCACTCTTTATAAAGAAGATAATCTCTTCTCTTGTATTTCACAATTATTGATTTATGCTTCAAGATGAGAAGTAGTCTCATAAGAAAAGTCTACAAGCACAAAGTAGGCTCCATCTTGGTGCTTGGGAAACCATCTCAGGAGGATTGTAGAGCCTTTGCTTAATCATGCAAGTGGAGAGACTTGAGAGATCTAATAATGTCTGCCACTCATGTGCCCTGGGATCATCCATCCTCCTCTCAAGTATCTTCCATTTTCCTTTTACTTACTTCATTTTGCTCCATCTTTTCTTTGCTAATCATTGTGAATTTATTTAAAGTTTCTCAATGAACATTTCTTAAATGTGCCAGAAGTTTCCTTAATGGCTAGAAGGTCCAGAGATACAAGAAAACTCAAAGATCTTCTATTGCTGTTATTCCTTTGATGGTCACTTGCCCAGGAACACCAGAACATCCTGTTTCAGGAGCTTCCCCTCTGCCTGCAGGTGGCACTGACCACCTGTGTCTTGTTGCTGAACCATAACCTGAGATGCATACCTCAGTGCTGTGCTAAAGCCATTGGTTTACTCTTACTTTCCCCCATCACCTGGCCACTTGCTAAGGGAAGGGGATGTCTGCTTGTCTCCTGGGTATCCCTAGGCCTGGCAATGGGACACTTAGATACTTTTGAGTGGGCGGGTTGATATTGAATAAATGAAAGTTCTAGCCAATGAAAAGGAAGGTTGTCAATATTATCTCCCAGTTCACTTTGGAAATAATAGATCTGAAGGTGGTGAAGAGGAGAAATGAGTGGTTCTTACTGGGTGATTCTTACTGAAGATTTATTAAGCCTTTTTGTTTTGAGGACTGACCTTGCAATGGTTTCGACAGGAAAGGAAGGGTCTGGAGATATTGTTTTTGTGAGCCTTTCATGAAGTGTAAACATTTAAAAAAAAAAAAAAAAAGAATTTTCCAGTGCATAGTTGGGGATCATTAGGAAATGGTCTTATGGAAGATGGAAAGCAATGTGTGCTTCTGGAGTCAGCGCGTGGATTTCAAGTATCAGCTGAATCTTGGTGATAGTCCTTAGCCTTCTAAATGGGAGAGGGAGCTTTAACAACAGAGCCATGGACCCAGGGAGTGAGTCATTTCCTCCCGCTGACTCCCTATGTGGCTGGGCTGAGGCTAGACTTGGAATGAATTTGGAGTGACCCCTGATGTTTTCTCACCCCCCACAAAGTAACCTTAAAAATATCTTTGTGTCTAACCGGACATGAGTTAAAGTCAAAATGACTCTGTCCTAGCCAATAACATAGGTCACTGTGTGTAGGGGCGAGGGTGCAGCTGGGGAATGATATTTGTGTTGCCTCACTTACCAAAAGCGCTTCTTGGGGAGAAGAGAAATGTCAAAGAGGCCATCCCAGGAAGAAGGACAAGCTTAGCCCTGGACCAGATTTTCTTAGCACAGCTACTGAATGAGGTCATGCCATTCCAATGATTGCTAGAGTGGGGCCCATGGGAAATGTGGAACCATGGAAAGGAGATAGACACAGAGAGACAGAGAGAGGGAGAGAAGGGGGAGAGAGAGAAAGAGAGAGAGAGAGAGAGAGAGAGAGAGAGAGAGAGAGAGAGAGAAGGGGAGGGGAGAGGAGAAGAGGGGAGGGGAGGGGAGAGGAGAGGTACATACATGAACACCCCACAGTATACATATGCAAAAGTACAGGGATTCCTTCGCTGTCAGCACCTGACAAGTGTTAGACCCACAGAGTAGTAAGGTTACTGTGACTGTGGACACTTCTTTGGATGTAGTGGACCGGATGGGAAAACACCTGCCCCATAATTTCTATGGTGACAACGGGCCTTAGTGACAATGCACAGGTTTGATAATCAGTTGTTGAGTGCAGTATCTGTGGAATCAGCACTGAGAGTATCCTGGAGAAAAAGAAGCCAGAAGAAGAGAGAGCCAGCTCTGTTTTGCTAAAAGAGAGATTAAATTTCAACCTCTGGAGAAAAACAAAGAGTGAAAATGAAAAAAACAAAAAAAACCAAAAAAAAAAAAAAAACAACCCTAAACCCAGAGTTTGTTCTGGTACTTTTCAGTGCCGTTTTCGATGTATGCCTCTTCTCCAGGCAGTTAAAGAAGTGCACACGTCAACCCAAGCCCTCTTGGATGCTGCCCGAGCAGCTGGGCATCTCTCTGACCTTTCTTTCTGGATAGAGTTGTGACGGGGAAAGGAAAGCCTCACCCTCCACCTTCTGTCTGGTCCAGCACAGCTGCATTTTCTCATTCCTGAGAACCGGACGAGTTTCCTGAGCCCTGGGTTGATATACCGTACCATCTTCAGCGCAGCTGTAATTTTAACAAGGAAAAGCCGACTTGACCTCTCTAATCCTTACTCCAGACACCTTGAGCTCCTGAGACTGCTGTATGTATGCATGTGCATTTAAGGGGTTTTGTTAGCTATGCATCTAAGAATGTGGCTCAGTCCAAAGTTTAAAAAAAAAAAAACAAAAAACAAAAAACAAAAAAAAATCTGAGGCAGCAGCAGCAGGGGTTGGGGGTGTCTTCAGTGAACATCTGCCTTATGACCAGTGGATTTGTAGCTTTAACATTTACAAAAGCAAAATCAATGTTGTTCTCCTCTGTTCACCTATTTATGTCATAATCTTCCTGTTTCCTCTTCTGGGGTCAAGCGATGGATGCTATTTCCCCTCTTTTCCATGAACCATAGAAGAACTAATCCAGAATTAAAAGAATGAGAGGCATGAGGGGGTAAAGGCTTGAAAATCCATTGCAGCTAGTCTGAGGATTGTACAACCAATTTGAGGGTTTTTTGTTTTTTTTTTCAAGACTCATATTTTTGGGAGGGAACTGTTTTATGAATGAACATAAGCCTGATACACGGGATGCGTGGGATTGGTCTAAGAGCCTTGTCTGGGTCAACTGTCACATCTGGCTCTTATGAATCTGGCACATTGTGACTCATGGTTACACAAATAGTAATCCTTGATAGTGACCACTTGTGATTCCACAAACAATGTCAAATGCCAGAGAAATGCTGTGGCTGCTTGGCTGAGCTGCTCATGCTTTTGCTGCCCCTAATGTTGGGTGGGCAGTTAGGGAAGCTCTCCGCTGTTTTCAGGAATCTAAGCTTCAGGCCTTCTCTCCTCTCTAGGACCTCAAGTAGCCTGATCATCTCCCTGCCCTGTCCCCTCAGAAGTGTCAGGGGACTGTATGAAACTATATTGGCAGATGGTCTGGGTTTTTTTTTTTTAACATACTCCACTGGAAATATGACAAGTCTTTTAACTTCTCTGGGTCCCAGTTCCCCCAGCTAGTGAAAACAAAGTGTAACTTAGAGGAATTAAAATAGTGAGCATGTATTAAAATTTTCCAAGAGGTAGACACTGCTCTAAGTGGGATATTAGAATTGTTCCCGTTTAAATCTTAAAAATACAACTTGAATAGCCCTTTTGCCAGCAAGGAAATTGACACACAACACATTGGCAGTAAGGGCTTGAATCAGAATTTCTTGATCTTTTTCTCTGGAGCATCAGTTCCCAACCAAGGGCTTTGTTGAATCCAGACAGACACTTAGTAATGTCTGGGGACATTTCTGCTTATCACATAGCTAAGAGAAAGGTGCTATTGGTCTTTTGGAGGCTGAGAACAAGGATGCTGATTCACACCACCCCCAAGATAGGAATTACCCAGCCCCAGATGTCCACAATACTGAAGCAGAGAATGGCCAGCTCAGAACCTATTCTCATCACTACACTAACATGGTGATACTTTATTTGTGCTGAAATGTGATTTTATTTGTATGTTAATAAATAAAGTTGCCTGGGGGTCAGAGCTAATAGCAAGTCATAGCAGAAGCTGGGTGGTGGTGGCACATGTCTTTAATCTGATCACATGACAGGCAGAGTCTGTGTGTTCAAGGACATAGCAAGTTTGGGGACACATACCTTTAATCTCAATACCAACCATATAGACCTGGAGGTCTATATAGACAGGCAGTGACAAGGAGGTCATGTAGTTGGGTTTACAACCAATGAGAAGGCAGAACAGAAAGTCAATAAAAAGACAGACACACAGGAAGTAGGTCTCTTTCTCAGGGGAAGGATGGCAGTGGCAGTGGGTGATAAGAGGGCAGTTTTAGTCTCAGCTCTTAGCTATTGCTCTGATCTCTTGGCCTTTTAACTCTGCATTTAGCTCTGTGTTTCTTATTTAATAAGACTGTTACATCTGCACTAACTCACCGGACAACACCATCAGGGATGAAGATATAGAGCATAAATTCCGGTGATACCTGGAAGGGCTAAAGCACAATGAAGAGCAGATGTATGAGCTCAGTAAAGTCAGTTTTCTATTGTTCTTATCAGCTTCTCCCCTCAGTCTCACTATTAGTGGTGTTTTAAAGGTTGCATGCACCTTCTGTCAGAAAACTCTTTGAGCACCATGTGAAAAAAGGCCTCCTCCAGCCAAGCTGCCTTGTGCACTATTAGTGCTTGTTTTTCTGCGTGGGTTCTATGACTTAGGCCTCCACTGTGTTCTTTCTCTGGCCCCCCTATAGCCCGCTAGCTTTGTTAGGAGGATGGCTTTCTTCTTCCACATAGCACCTGAAGATATTTGAGTAGGTAGTGCATGATCAGTAGCTCTAGGTTCAGTGACAGAACTCATAGGTTTACATGTGTTGCACCAATTGTCCAAAAGTTAGGAAATTGATCTCCTAAATGAATATTTTAGGAGGTTATACTGTCTCCTATATGCCTCATTCCTGTGAGATTCTGGGGTATGTCAAAAATACTCCTCTTTCCTAGCAACTGAATGGATCATGAGGTGGTAAAGCTTTGAAGGACTGACAAGCAGATACTCAACACTAAAGGGTAACTGGGGGAACTACGACTTGGTTTTTCTCTCTTCCATGCTTCTTCTAAGTAGTCAGAGGAGTTTTGAGCCCCTACTTATATCTGTAATTGCACAGAGCTTCTCAAGAGCCTGGTGCTAAGGTACACAGTGTTCTGTAGTGTTCTGTGGGAAAGACCACTGCTAGGCCAGCCTCACAGATTCCAAGTTCCTAGGGGCCACTCCATCATGTGTGGGTATGGGAAGCCATTCCTTATGGAAAGCAGGTACTAACAAGTACAGCCACACACTCACCATGCATTTATAAAAGTTAACTGTGCTTGGCACTCTTCCATTTACATTACACATGTTATTTAGCCTAATTATAATAATAACCAGTCTGGAGAAGTGCCATTTTATTTCCATTTTGAATATAAGGAAACACATGAGAAACTTAGCCCTTTCTCTAAGATAGTAGTAGATATCAGAGCCTGAAAATCAACTCAGAGATGTAATCAAGAGGCTGTATTCTTGACCACTAAGATGATCAACCTACATATAGAAAAGGTCACAGGTCAAAGGAAATAAAGGTTCTGAAATTAAAAAAAAAACCAAGAACAAGAAATGACAGCAGTAACTGGACACACACCTAAGGCATCTGTATTTGTCACAAAAAACAGAAGTTGATTACAAGGTTCACATCATAAATGATGGAATTTTACATAAACCTGACAAGAACAAGCCACTGTTACATCAACTGGGACATGGGGACTTATAAATATCTGAATGGGTTTTCAATCAATAACTGAGAAGTCTCAAACAATCCTCACCAGGCGTTTACAGGCAACACTTTCTATAGACTACTCATAGTAGCTTTCTGACACTACGTGGGACACAAATCTATGTACATCAAGGCAGAAATACCACAGTTTCTAGAGGAAAATCTTATCACATGTTCCTTCAAAGCATGAGTGAGATATTCATACAGATGTCTTTAAATAGAGAGAGGCTAATTCTGCCTTCCATCTATTTAAACAGTTCATGGATTGGACTTAGGCTCAGTAGAGAAACTGAGAGTTTCATCATTCCCTGATGAATCCCCCTAAGGCTCATCTTTATCACTTCTAAATGAACTTTTTATGCCCACTAAACTCTAATTAAGAGATATGCATCCTCTGCAAGGCAGGAAGGTTGATTAGCTAAGTAAGTGGTCAGGAAGGGTTAGTGAAGAGGCTGCAAATAAATGCGTATCAGACCATTAAATGTAAATGTTTTCAAATTATCCTCAGTGTTTCTTAGTCCTTAACATCCCTTCTTTCATGCACTGAAATGGATCTCAAGTCCTTTCAGTTCCTTGGGGCATATATTTTAGGCCAAATGCTTTCTATCTCCATGAATAAGCTTGAGGACTATGACCTGACTCTGTTCCTCTGAACATTTTCTAGAAGAACACACACATTTGTGGTAATTCAACCACAGGCACTGTATCAATCTCATTTGTAAAAACATCTATTGTCATTGTTGAGTAATACTAGAGTCACACTCACACAATTTCTACTGGATGCCCTCCACTCAATCCTAAGTCTTGCCATTTTCAGTGCACCAGCCATGTCACTGAGGCTTTCTGGAAAGACTTCCTACTTTGCCTTTGCTTATCTTTTCAGATACGTGCACTGTCTGTCTTGGTTGTGCACTGGCCCCCTAATCCCATGTGTCCTTGCCACTCGATTCGGCTTCTATCTGCTTCTATGACTGGTCATCTTGCTGTGCATGGTGCATTCCAGCCATCCCACCTCCTCTCAAGCTCAGATCTCACAGTTAATATGTTTGTAACTTAATCCATCCTGTTCCCACTTTCTACTCATTTCTCTCTGAAAATTTTATAGCAATGAACAAGAAAATCATCTTCTTAGAAAGTTAATAAGAAATTAGGAGGTAAGGTGAGAGTGAATACTCTCTATATCTCGTCTACTATTCAACTGACTCAGAAAATTGCATTTGAAGATGCCTAGACTCTGTTTTCTTACCCACCATTGTCTCATTCAGGCTTCAGTCTCTTACCCTCTGACTGCAGTCCTGCTCTTTGATACTTCATATTTTCACTGGTCTCTGACCCTTTGACACTTTATCATCCTGCTCAGTTTCATATGGAATATGTGTAATACTCAGGTCAAAGACCTTTGGTCTAAGATTCCCTAAAGTTTTATATTGCTTGTATGTCACAATGCAGCATCTGAACAACTTATTTTAGATGCCAGTGTGTCTTTGTGTGTTGTTATATAAGCATGTATGTACTGCAGACACACATGCCTCACTTCAACTATACAAGATTTATGGTGTTGATTTGCAAGTTTTTGAAGGCATGTATTTGGGGGTGGGGAGTATACTCTACAGTAGAAATTGAGGAAACCAGACAGACAGTTACATGGAAATTAAATTAAAATTAAATTACATTAAATTAAAACGTAAGCTCCTTTAAGTCAGCTGCTCATGGTCTCTTGTTATGCCTCACAACACTCAAGAAAGTACCTTGTTTCATGTGACTGAGTTCAGATCCAGGAAAGAGGGGACTTGAATTGATCAAAAGCAGATGGTGCAACTGAGGCTCTACAGGTTAAAGCTCTGTGCCAGTCTTTGAGGAGAAGTGGAGTGGATTTCAGAAGCAAAATATTTGTGTGTGATGAGTTGGAGTTTGGGAAGGTTTTTATTTTTGAATGGAAAAAAATCCCCAAAGAGCCAAGAAGACACTAATGGATAAAATGCTTTGCACATATGGGGTGGAAAATTGTGCTTGCTTAAGTCAAAACGCAGCTTCTGGAGATCACAGTGGCTTCGCCTCACAGGTGCCTGACCCGAAGGCCGCAGCACTGCTCCATGTGTTTGGCCCTGGTCCTTGCCTCCAGCCAGCTATGGGAGAAGATCAGATTCAGTGAGGCAGAAACTTCTAGAACTGCTTGAAAAACGCTCCTTTTGCCAAAGAAGATCCCCTTCTTCCCCTTCTCACCCTTTTATCCACACACAGGAGCATTAAAGAACTAAATAGCTCTCGTCCCAGCTTCCTCCTGGCTCACTCTCCTGGCTCATGCTCGTCGGAGCAGCAGCTGGTTTTCAGCTGATGATTAAGCTTGCATACTCCACGTTAAATCACTCAGATTCTTCCTAAAGAAAAGACATCCTTTTCTTTGGCTGTTTTCTTTGCTTTTAGATGCTGTTCCTACAGGGCTGCCTCGCTTTATTAATGTTTATCCTTTCTTCAAAACATACATTTATATACATGGGCACTACATGCAAATTGAATCAGGATTGGAATGCACCAGGAAGGAGGCAATGTAAGGAGATGTGAGGAACTTTTTAATTTTTTTTCACAGAATCTTTGGTAACACAAATGATTGAGTCTCTTCATTCTTTTCCCAAAAGATTCTGCTTCCTCTTTACTAGCTTAGGGAATTTTGATGGATGGGTGCTGGAGAGTCTCAACATGGGATTCACTCTTGGTTCCAGGCAGCAGTTACTACCAGGCAATAACCCTAGCTTTGTGTGTCCCTACTCTGCTCTATATAGTATGTCTCAGCTACATATTATTGAAGAAATGTGTTAAAATATTTGTACGTTTTAAAGGATTGGTATGTTCAAATGAACACCATGTCCTGTAAGTCACCATGTTGGGACAACCTAGCACATCCTGTGTATGTACGTTGTGTTGGAGAATGGTGCTATGACAACCTGGTGCACTTGTAATCACTGCATGACTAGTTTATAGACAGCCATAGTTCTAGGTCATGGTTGGAACCTAAGCACCAGAACACCTTCTTTAGCATCTTCAGGCCTCTGTTGGTCACCCTTAATTTCACAGCAGCACCCCATTTCCTCAGGCTCTTAGCAACTACATTACAATGGTGTCATCCATTACAAGACAGGCACAGTTCTTACAGCTTTTCAGATACCAGCTCATTCATCCTTCAATAACTCCAAGCAGCAGGTATATGCTCCTCAGGTTCATTTGACAGAAAAGGAAACTTGGTACTAGGATTCACTGGCCATTACAGTGGTAGAACTGGATTCTTTTGAGGCTTACCTTTCACATTATACAGTATAGACTAAGGGAAGAAGCCACATCTGATTTTGTGCATGACCTTGAGTTATGCAGTATTCAAGAATCTTTAGGTATTCTCTCCACAGTAGCTGATCATGTTTACTTTGCACATAGTGGATCTGAATGCCGTCTCTATCTTTTTAGTCTCCCCTTTAATTAACCCTGTTTATAAGAATAGGTCAGATTTGTAACTCACCCAAGATCATGAACTCTGTAGTTGGTGAAGAAGGAGTTTGAGCACAAAATTTCTCCACTATAGTGTACAAAATTATGCTAAACAGAAAAAAAAAAACATTCTTTGTTAAAGAAGTTTAGAATAATGGGATAAATAAGAGATTATTGAGAACAGGATATGAAGGTGATGAAATTTTACCATAGAAATCTGAGCCATCTTTTTGGATATACTCTCCCCAACTCATGTATAAATACACACACACACACACACACACACACACACAGAGAGAGAGAGAGAGAGAGAGAGAGAGAGAGAGAGAGAGAGAGAGAGATGTACCAGAACACCTATAAATCTTTGTACACAAACTAATGCTGCTTCAGAAAACAAGATTATATTTTCAATAAAATACAGCAACTCAATAGTGAAAGTTAAAGGAAACCGAAGCAATTCTACAACTCCCCCTTCCAAATAAAGGTCCCTTAAAATGCCTCTACATTTTGTTAACTTTTTTATTAGCAAGTCATTCAAACCAAGCTCTCTACTGTCTGCTCCCAGAGTTTTCTATATGGATTTATTTCTTACAGACTTTCCAAGCCTTCTCATGCTTTGTAAGAACACATCCTAATTCCTTAGTTTCTTAGTGAGGTCATTCTAGTCTGTCACATGAATGTCTCTTTTCCAAGGTGCCCCTTTGCTCACAGCAGGTACTCAGCATTCATGTTGACTCAGATGAAGGCAAAGAGAGCTTTGGCTTCTCTCTCCTGTTTTCTGGCTATTTCTTTGGCTTCCATCTTCTCTGGGGATATTAGGCTCCTGTTCTTTTGGCCATGGCTTGGTATGTAGGACCCCTAACTATGAGGACTTCCCCAACATTTCATTTAGACTATCATGTGAAAACTCTCTAAGGTAAAGGAACACAACAGTCAGCAATAAGTGCAGCATATTTCACATTGTGCATTTCAGGGCTTCCTTTATTCATTTTTTACTTTTTCTTAGTTAAAGTTTCTGTTCCTGTGATAAAACATCACAACTATAAGCAACCTGGGGAAGAAAGGGTTTATTTGGCTTACAACTCTCAGTTCATACTCCATCACTGAGGGAACTTGGGGCAGGAACATAGAGGAAGGTACTGAAGCAGAAGCCATGGAGGAATCCCACTTACTGGCTGGCTCATTATGGTTTGCTCAGCTTGCTTTCCTACACAACTCAGAACCACTTGTCCAGGAGTTGCAACCCTGGCACACACATACTGTGGGCCTGGCCTAATCAAGAAAATAATACCCTACATACTCACCTATAGGCAATTTGAGGGAGGCAATTTCTCAATTGACGTTTGTACTCTCAAATAATTGCAGCTTGTGCCAAGCTGACAAAGCCATGGCTAAAGCATCAACGTTTTCAGAAGTTGACACAGACAAAGAAACGGAGCATGTTCAAGATCATGAACTTACTAAATGGTAGAGCCAGGAACTGGAAGCAGGCTGACTCAGTCTCCCTCATCCTCTTCTTTTTCTAAATATTCACTCAACTATTAACCAGCATGAAGTCTGAGGAGAACATGGAGTGTTCCATGTTGCCTTGTGATGCCTCATAACTTGCCTTGCTTTGTGTTTATAACTGAAGAAAGCTGAATTAATGTTTAATACAAGTTTATGAAATCATTGAAGACAATTTTCATGGTAAAATATATCACTCCAGTTTCTCCTGCTCTGCTAGAAAAAAAAAAAAAAGAACAAAAACACAAAGTAGGAGAAAAGCATGTTTTCCACAATACTTTCTGGTGACATTTATCTTAAATTAAATATTGCAGATAGATAGGATTATTAGGCACATAGAAATCTATATTAGAATGTATCTAAGAGTTACTGTGGTTATACTGGGGCTGATGTAAACCATGCTTTCTTCTTATCTCTTTCTTTTGCTATCTTTGAGGCAAAGACTAGCTATGCCAACCAGACTTCCCTCAAACACCCTTTCTAGCCCAGGTTAGCCTGGAATTTCCTATCCTCTAGCACCAGCATCCCAAGTGCTAGGGTAATTGCCATGTGTTGCCATACCCAGCTTAAGCCTTGTTCTTTAATTTCGGTGTTGACTTCTTGAAGCACTGTAAGACTCAAGTGTGTTGTTAATTTTCTCAAGCCCATGATGCTCGTATTTGCATTTTTAGCTGGATTGGGTCACAGTCCAGGCTGCAGCAGTCACCTGAGCTTTCTTGGGAGGTGTGTACTAGACTGGGCTGCATAAGGTACAATGTGCAGGACTGAGGTGGTGGTGGGCAAAGAGGAGTCTTCAGCAGGCTTCATTTCACTGCATAGGCATAATCAAGTCAGAATATTAATGTGGTAACTGCTTCCCCCTTTGTGTTTACAGAGAGAGAGAAACAGCTGGGGCGGTTGACATCTGAAACAGGAGCCGCTGATCGATCGTTACTTGCACAGCAGATGGGCTTGGGTTATGAATAAGCAGCAAATGTGAAAAAGAGATTCATGGGGTTGAGCCAGGCTTGCTTCATGCAAAAACGGTTAACCCTTCCTGCTTGCCATTGGCCCAGGGTAGCTAGACTGCTTTTATTCTATTATGGTCAGAGACCTAAATGTTGTAAAGAACACAGTGTGGTAAAGAACAGAATGAGACTATACTGAGAACATACACGAGTAGATCTGAGGCATGCCTGATGGTCACTAGATTGAAGCACAACCCTGACTGTAATATGGGTGAATGACAATAAAGTCCCTCTACCTTTATTTATATTCTTAACAGGTGCAGAAATCAATGTCTCAAAATAGCAAGGCTTAAGAAGACTAGAGAGTCCGTACAAAAGGATCATCCTGGACATAATGTGGTTTGAGAGCTATGAACAAAACAAACAAACAAACAAACAAACAAACAAAAAGCACTTATCCCCAGTATCTCTGGAGCACAGCCCCCTTTAATGCTTACAGTTGTTTTTGTTTGTTTGTTTTTTGTTTTTGTTTTGTTTGTTTGTTTGTTTGTTTTGGGGGGGTGGTTTGAGACAGGGTTTCTCTGTGTGGCTTTGTGCCTTTCCTGGATCTCACTCTGTAGACCAGGCTGGCCTCGAACTCACAGAGATCCGCCTGCCTCTGCCTCCTGAGTACTGTGATTAAAGGCGTGGGCCACTACCGCCCGGCTTACAGTTGTGTTTTTAGGAAAGCCTTTTTTCATGTTATGTAACTGACGGAATCTCAATAATACGCAGTGTCTTTGAGAGGGGTGACCTGTTGCCTGTTGAAGTATTAGTACATAAAATCCTTTCCAAACTTCATTTTCCAAGCTAGCAGAAAACAAAAACAATTCCCTGTCAATTAGGACAAAGGACAGAGGAAAGTTTAAAGTGGGAGAGAGGGTGCCCTTAGGTCACAGGCTTCTGGTTTTCCTTGGCCTTGAGAATCTTGACCTTGAAGCATGCAACCTCATCCAGCTGGGAGATTCTTACTTATTTGCAAAAATGTCAAAACAATCTCAGGTACAATGACTAAGTCACAGACAGGTACGCAGATTAAACATGACAAAGATTGTGGAAGCATTTTAACACATTTTGAGACAATACCAAGCATCAGATAGCAGGGGTGTGGAGAGGGTGGGTGGAGTGCTGGTGGACAGAAGTAATTCTTACAGTGGGAGGTGTGTGCCTTTCAAAAATTACACAGAGTGCTGAAGAGAGGGGGAAACAGGACAGAGTTGAACCTCTGTATAGATAAAGAAGCCAGAGCTCCAGTATAGGAGACACATACCCAACAACCACCACTGGTTATAGAGGGAGCTCCTTCCATCAGATTTGTATTTCTGCTTTAATATTTGGAATATTCTAGTTTCATCCTGGGGGTAGTATTTGCTTCCTTCCATGGCTACTGCAGGTACAGAATATTCAAAAGCCTTTCAGGGTTAAAATGGAACAAAACAAAAAGGGGAAAGCTGAAGATAGACAGGAGAGAGTGACAAGGCCCACAGTCCCAATCAGAATAGACAGGATTTCTAGATGGGCCTTGGGGCAGGTGAAGGAGGAGCAAAGCTCTTTAAAACTCGCCTTATAATTTAATTGTTCTTATGGTTGTTCTTGGAGGTGGGGACCCTTAAGGGGTGATTGTGCCATTCACTCAGAAGGATTCATGTGTTTTAGGAGTGCATTCTCCCCTTTACCATATGAAGTAGGTTGTTTATAAATCAGAGCTGTTGCTCATAGTTAGTTTTTTACACCTGCCTACTTGCTTTTCTGCTTCCTACTGTGAACGAAGCAGTGTGAGGCCTCTCTCTAGAAGTGAAGAAAATATGGAAGCCATGCTTGAGATTGTCCTAGCATCCCAAGATGTGGTCCAGTTAAAACCTGTGTACTTCACTGGTCACACAGTCTCATGTACTTTGTTAACACCAATAGAAAATGAACTAAATTTTAAACTCCTTACTTAATGGCATCACAGAACTTACTTCTGATTTCTATATATTCTGAAGTTAAAGTTTTTCTCCTTTATTTATTTTTCCTTCTTTCCTTTTGTTTTTTTCTTCCTCACAGAATATATCTTTGTGTTTCTTCTTGTGCCTAATAGTATAGTGCCAAAGACTCTCATTGAAGTCTTAAGGTTATCTCAGAATGTGTATGCATCCTTACAGTCAATTCCAACTAGCCTCCATTCATCTAGTATTACCCCTCTCCTGTTTTGGCCACTCCAATGTCACTTCTGTGATTAGCCCTGATATGTCATAAGAACCAATTTTACCTCTCAGATGGTAGCTTTAGAGTCCTGAAGCCTAGATATGTAGTGAGTTTTACCAAAGTCTTTTAAGAATTAGAAATCTAGAAGGGATTAAAAATAGTCTCCTCATCTTAGTTTTCAGCTACACTAAGATGAGAGAGGAGCAAGCCACACCTTTGGTAATTTATGTTAATTAGACTACTTAGCAAAGCCCACGTTGGAAAATGCTTCTTCAGAACTGGGCAAAACATGTTTCCTAGAGTGCCAACTCTGTAGTCCTGAATGAAGCCATGATGAACAGAAACCTCATTCATGAAACAAAGAGTTTTATCATGTAGTTACACTAGCTGGCCAGGGATGGTTTGAGGGACCCAAGAGAGTTCTTTGTGGTCAGTGAACACGAAGACTGGGGGAAAGGTTTGATTAGCAGAATAACCTTTACTGGATAGTAACTAACTCAACTGTCAATTGTTATTTGAAAAGTTTAAAGCCAGGTACTGCTGTGGATATCGCTCTGCATGCTGTGAATGTGTTGCTCTGATTGGTTAATAAAGTGCTGATTGGCCAGTAGCCAAGCAGGACGTATAGGTGGGACAAAAAGAGAGAAAAATTCTGGGAATAGGAAGGCTGAGTCAGAAGATGCTGCCAGCCTCCACCATGGGAAGCAAGATGTAAAGATACCGTTAAGCCACGAGCCACATAGCAAGGTATAGATTTATAGAAATGGGTTAAGATACAAGAACTAAATGGCAAGAAGTCTAAGCTATTAGGCCAAACAGTTTAAGTGATATAAGCATCTGTGTGTTTATTTTATAAGTGGGCTGCGGGATGGACTGCGGGGGGGCTTGCTGGGAGGTGGAGAGAAACTCTCCAGCTATAAGCAACTGACCTTACCGGAAGTGATTACCACAGCTTTCCTGTTCAGATGGTACAGAAACCCTGTGGAGAGGGTGAGAGAGATTTGTCCTGACAACAGGCCAGGCAGGACACAGGACAACTTCAGCTACAAGGTACCTAATCTTGGGCTCCAGAAATAGAAAGTAGAAACAATATTACAATGATAGGATGGTTGATGGCACTCTTCTACAATCTCCCAATAGGGAGAATCAGAAGAATCATGTGTTCCAGGCCAGGATGGGCTCCATGGTGATGCTGCCTCTACAAATAATCAAGCAAAATCAGTGAGGTGGAGCCTTTGAGCAGAGACAATCACAAGCTCTTGACTTGGGAAATGTCAAATATAAGTTATCAAAGTCAGGCTTTTGACTTAGGTGGCATTTCAATTCTGGTATAATGGTCCTTTTACTTGGTATATTTTAAGCGACCAAACTGAAAAAGGCCTGCAAAGTACCATCTGAGTCTTGTCATTTGAAAGAGCCTAAGAAGCCAGGCAGTGGTGGTGCATGCCTTTAAATCCAGCACTCTGGAGGCAGAGGCAGGTGGATCTCTATGAGTTCAAGGCCAGCCTGGTCTACAGAGTGAGATCCAGGACAGGCACCAAAGCTACACAGAAAAACCCTGACTCAAAAAAGACAAAGAAAGAAAGAAAGAAAGAGCCTAAGACCTTGACTTAGGTTCCATTATCAATAGAGTAGAGTGTCCCACCTCTGCCCTCCTAAGTGAGAGTCAGGATTAGCAGTCTGCCAAATAGGCTGTCCTGGGAAAGAGTTCCTTGTTTCCTTTTTGACATCTGTGACTAAAGCTCACAGAAGGCTTCAGGTGGACGGAATGCAGAGTAGGAGCTGGTCAAATCCTCCCCTTATTCTCAGTATGCAAACGTGCCACCAATGCCAGGGAGCCAGAAACTTTGGACTTAAAGGATGATTAAAGAATTGTTCCTTAACTGAGGATGCCATAGTCCCTGTATATCTAGCCAGGGGAAATAAATGGTAAGCCTAGAGTTACCTAAGATATACACTCTCAACAGTCTCTAGTTGGAAATGCCTTGACAAGCAGCCAGAAGGCTTCCCTTCTCCTGCCCCTCCTCATCCCCACAAAGGACAAAGTTCAGACTGTTGCTTCAGGTGAGTGCTGTTCTGGGAAAACAAGGAAAGCAAACAAACACTGCTGTGTGGTTGACTAGTTCCCAGGCTCCATTTCAAAGGCAGTCCCTATGGCATTGTTTGCTCCTGGTTTTCCCAGCATAGGTGTTTGATATCACACAGACCTATTCTGAGATTTCCAAGGAGAGGAGCATTTAGTTTACAATTCAAAGCAAAGAATTTCCACTTTTTTTTTTTTTTTTTTAAGGGAATATGTTACCTGTCTAGCAGGTATGTGCAAAAGTCCCTGGTTGCATTAGATGCTGAGGGTACATGACAAAATTCACATACTGTGTCTTTAAAAAGAACCTATTTCAATGGCTTTTCTGAGGTAAATTGGTGACAATATTTGTCTGTGATTCATGTATAGCATCATTACTTGGACAACTGTCCTCTTTCCCAGCTTAGGATGTGGAAGGAGAAGGCCAGAGCATTAGGGAATTGTTTATTAGGATAGATTTGAAAGCATGAAGTGAATTTTAGAGCAATTAAATATTACACTGTAATACTCTCTGGGTCATTGACAGCCATTTTGGAATTTTTAAATGCCCACCCCCCATTTCCACCATCATGAATGTGGTCAGTTGGTCAGGAAGACCTCTCCTGTTCCAGCTGGGGTGACCAGTAAAGCAGTTAAACTTACTCCAATGTGAAGAAAACAAGAAAATCTGCCTTTAACCACAAAGTAGAAAATTTAAGGAAGTTTTGAACCCTGGCAAACACACTAAGGAATAAAATCCAAAAGATGCCTGCCAAGAGGGGTGAAGAATGGAAGGATTAATATTTGGGCTTTGGGCCCAGACTGAGCACCATGGTTGGGCATCATGAATGATCCCTTGGTGTTCATGAAGGAGATCCCCATCCTTGCCTTCTGCTTCCATCATTGTGACTACCCCTGGGCATCTGGTGATCTAAGTATGGCTCAGAAATCATAGCCAGGAAGGTAGAAACAACATGGGGACTGCACAACAGATTTCAACCACCCAGGGCTATTTGCCTTTTATTAACAGAGCAAGTGCTGCCTCGGTCTGAGGTCTTAAATAGTTCCTATAGGAAAAATCAACCCCATAGGCAATGGTACATGCCTAATGATTAGCTAACCATAGATGCATTACCCATGGTACATGAAGTGCCACTACTAGCAAAACTTGCTGTTTAAAAAGTATAATCCACATAAATACGTAAAAATAGTAAAATACTTTCTTCTGTTTAACAGACCCCTTTCTTACCAAACCATGTAGCACATGCTGAACAAGACCCACACAGTAGCCCTCAGGTTAGCCTGAAGAACCTACCAGCAGCTCAGCACAGCACAACAATGATTTAAGCCATTTTGAGATATGACTGGCAATAGCCAGCAAGGCATGGCTCTCTTTGCATGCACAGGACTTGGATTGGAGTGACAGACTTCACCTGTGTATCCAACATGGGAATTTCTCACCTTCTATTGCTATCAATAAATGATTCATAACCACAAAGGAATGCATTGCTAATTGTATGGCCAGGCAGCAGAGCAACTTGGATGAAAGCCTCTGACCTGGGTGTGTCCTCATCATGTTTATCTAAAGTAAATTGCAACCCGGGAAAAGGGAGGCAATCATCTGGGAGGTAGAGACAGTCACAGAGTTAGCACCATGCTCCTACTATGCCAGTGGCCTTCAGGATGCTCCTACTATGTCAGTGGCCTTCAGGGTGTTTCTACTATTCCAGGGATGCAAGAGAAATCAGCAGAGCACATGTCTAGAATGTTTGCAGTATGCTGGGCTCCGTTTCAAGGCCTCTCTCAGAATCATAACTTGCAGGCTATCAAGTAAAGGCTTAGGAAGTATTTTGTTATCTTCATATCTTCATGGCTGGATACCCTATAGGGTCGTTCCTACTTTGTCAGGTATTGTAAGAGAGTAAAAGAAAAAAATGACTTTTTTTCAAAGTTATATACTTTAATTTTTCTTCCCTACATATTTGCTAAGAAAGGTTACCAGAAGGCTCATTATAGAAAAAGAGTAAACCATGCTTTCTCCTTCACATAGCTAAGAGTACAAAAAGAATCTCATAAATACCCATGTACAATTAAACAAGGAGGTCCTGTTTCAAAATATATCTAAAAATATCTTTTGAATGTGTACACTAATTTTAGATTAAGTATATAAAATTAAAACAATTTGTGTAAAGAACATTGGGAATAATAGTAATTAACATATTTATATGTATTCAATGTATTGTTTAAAGATTTCAAAAGTCCTGGCAATTTCAGTTGTCCTATCAATAGTCAAATTCCAAATGGTAATGACAAATTTGCCTTTCACTTTTCTTTTGGATTTTCACTTAAAAAGAAAAAAAAAACACAAAGAAAAATTAACTCATAAATATAGCAAGGAAAACCTATAATTCTGTTGCCGATCTTCAATAAATAATATTTAAAATTTATAATTTTAAAGTTTATCAGAAAATATTTCTGTGATTTTAAAAAATAAAATGGATTTATAATTATTTATTTATTTAGAGTTATCTATTAAGAAATAAATTTGATTTTTTTTACTTTATTTCCCTATTTGAACTTTATTTTTCCAGAAATGTTTCAGGTTCAGGACACATAGCATCTATAGTATGTTCCTTGACTTTCTCTCATTTTTGCTACTAATATTAAATTCAGAATGTTTGTATGTATTTTCATATATTTAAGTATTTCATAAATAAAACTCTACTTCTTATCCTGCCAAAACATTTTGTCAATTCATCAAGCAATTCCATCAAATAATTATATAAATTCATTGAACAATCATGTAACAACCCCATCCAGTCAATTTGCAAAATATTTGTTTTTAATTTATATATATATATATATATATATATATGAGTGCTTTAACTATATGAAAGTATGTGTAGCACATGAGTACAGTGTCTGCAGAGGCCAGAAGAAGGTGCTGAAATCCCTGGAGTTACAGATATGAGATTTTATGTGGATCCTTAAAACCAAACCAGATCTTTTGCAAGAACAGCAAGTGTTTTTAACTGCAGAGCCATCTCTTCAGTCCCTCACTGATTAATTTTCATGCCGGTGCTAAATTATTTGTATTATTGCTACATTAAAATACATATTAAGACCTTTTAGAATAAGTCTTCACTGTTTGTATGTACACTTTCATCCATGAACTTCAGAGTTACTTTTTCAATTTCCAATAACAAAAGAAGAAAATGGCCCTGTCAGGAATTGAACATGTATCAAAGTATCATATCTATAAATTACCTATCTATCTACCTATTGAGTTTTGTGACTCATTTTAATTAGAATTCCTGGAATGTTTCATCACCAAGTAAATCCTCCGACATCATAGATACTTCTGATTATGATAAGGAAGTGGCCATCCATTTTTGCTTAGGTCTTTGCTGTTGGAGTCTGTCCAATGCATTTTCAGCATCCATTGAGATGATCGTATGGCTTTCTCATTACTGTTTTATATGGACGCTCACTCTAGTTAAATTAATCTGTTTGCTCATTTAAAATTTTTATGCTTTGTATAAATCACTCTCTTCACTGGATAGTATTCTTTATCAGGCAAGATTTCTGTGTGAAAATGAGAAAAAAACAAAACAAAAACAAAAACATGTGCACCATCTGAAAGAGAAGAGGAAACACAAAAGAGCATTTAATTGAGAAATTAAAAAAAAAAAAAAAGTTGGTTCAGGCCCCAAAAGGGTGTCTCAGGACGCACTTTTGCTCACCTTCCTTCTGGAAACTTGGCATTTGTCTCTCTAGAAGACATTCTCCCTGATCATATTTGACATTCTGTTGGCTAGAAGGCATGATCTCTACATCTCCCCCTCTTCGAACTGCTCTAACATAGATAATTGAGAGCAGCCTTCCCTTTCTTTCTGAGCTATGACCTCCCCAAGAGACCTCCTTCCTTCTGCCACTATTTCCACCTCCATTACTCATGGACATCCCACATGTTAAACAAACTTGAAACAGGTACTAGAGAATGAATGGACTTACAGCTCAAAATGATATATGCATTAATAGGATTATCTGTCTAGAGACATTCACTTCAAAGTGTAACCATCCTGGTAGGATATTCTAAGGAGACACTGTGCTCATCCCTTGGCTATTGGACATTGAAACAACAGTCTCCGGGAAAGTAAAATTTCCCCAAGAATCCCAGCCTGCTGCCAGCCAGAGGAGACAATTGTCCCTTAGAAAGTTTTCACATGGTTCTGACAACTTGTTAAACTCCCTTTAAAGACAAACTGGATCCCTAAAAATTAATGGGCTAGACCATTCCTTGACCAGGAACTCTTAGTCATACAGACTTCTGTCTTCTGCCTAAACCTCTGTCAGTAACCCCCAAAATGATGTGAGTAGTCATTGGACCTCTTTGTTCATCTTCTCAATGTCTCCACATTAAATAAATCACTTTTCTGTGCTTTTCATTGTTACTTGTTTCTTCTTTAGTTGGTCTATTCAGACAGGTAGCCAACCCAAGGACTTCTAGGGGACAAAGCCATTATAACAACAATCCTGTTATCAATTAAGGAGCCATGGTCAGCAGAGATACAGTTTTGCACACCAGTACTCACAAGTTGACCCCGAATAAAGCAGAAAGATTCAATGGTGCCATGTGGCTGTTGGAATCATTTCACTCCATGGGCTTTTTCTTACCTTTCCATCTCAGCTCCCACCGGGGGGCTTTTGTCTCTGTTTGGTGAAGCAGATAAATAAGATTTTAGATGTGGTTTAGACTTCCACAAAATTTCTTGTTGGTCATCTGTCCACCTTGGACTTAACTGTCCTTCTAGTTTGGAGGCTTCCTTGAGTTTTAGTGTTCTTTTGGAAATATTTCAGCAGTTGCCATTTGGTGAGCAGCTTTGTCTTTTAGAATCTTCTGAGCCATTTCAGTTCTGTTAAACTGTGTGGTGATCACACCATTTCTATAAAGTGGACATTTTTAGTTGAGAAACTCTTTGGAGCAAGTTTAAGCCTGTTGAACTGCTTGGATAGTCACCGCATGTCAGGGAAAATAGGAATGTGTTAGTCTTTTAGGATTCTTTTGAGCTATCTGGGTTCTTTGGGACACGTTAATGTCACCATTGCGATTGTGTAGACATTAAAATGTCTGTGTGTACTGGTGTCCTCTAGGGGAACTGCATTGAGTAGTAGTCTTTTGTAAATTTACAATCCTCAGAAGTAGCACAGAACAACAGTAATCTGCCCTGAGGATGCCTGAGAAACTAGCAGAAGCCTCTAGCTACTTCATTGTTGCTCTTTTGAATTTATTGTACTCTGACATTTCTAGTCTTGGCATGGGCTGCTGACAGTGTGTGTGCATGTACACTTATGTCTGGAGGTGATTTTTAGACTCCATTAATGTATAAGAGCTGCTGTTCCTTTGTCTTTTTTTTTTTCTCTGAAAAAAAAAAAAAGCAGCTAGCTAAAATTTAGGAATTCTATGGTTAATAGCAATAATTGAGACCTAAACAAACAGACAGACAGACACTTTGTTATGCAGGCTTAACCTCAGTCAGATCAGACAACTGAGCTTCCTTTCTGATGGAATGGTTTGGGCTGGAACTTTCAAATGTTAATTCTGGAAATTGAGGCTTAGGAAAACACACACACTACCACCACCACCACCAAAAAGAAACAACAAAACAAAACTCTGTTACAGGATTTAAGAAAGATACTGATCTTCTCAGTCAAGTATTTTAAAGGACTAAGTATCTAAAAGACTTTCCTTAACATACTGTTTGTTTATGTGAAACAATAGTCATGGCAGATGTAAGATAAAAGTGTTGTTAAATTATAAAGTTTTGTATTTACTACAGATTTTGATAAGAATTTTCTTTCAAAACAAGTTTTGGAAAAACCTTTAAATCTACTTATTTTTAATAGTCAAGTATAACAGAAAATGAAAACATGAATATAATTTTTGTTAATGCTCAAGAAGTTTCTAAACTGGGGGTGGCAAGATGGTTCAGTGAGTATGGTCACTTGGCACCAAGCCTGAGAACCTGAGTTTAATCCCAAGGACCCCACATGATGGAAGGAGAGCGAAGATTAGATAAACTTTTAACATAGCACTCCAACCAGCATTTCTGATTATTAAAGTGTACTGGATCTCATCTAAGGAGTATATCTGTAAATAAATACTTAATTCTCTAACTACTTTTCTTTAATTATGTGTTATTGTTGGTTGTATTATTTTAAAAAAAAACTTTATAAGTATTATCTGTTAATATTATGTAGACTCAGGGATTCGGACATAAGAACCGGAGGAGTAGTTTTGAGGTGCTAGGCAATCACCCACAGGACAGAAAGCAGATGGCCTGGCCTGAGAGCCCCTCCTCCCAGAACTCTGAGTTGCATGAAATTGGCACTAATTCCTTGTTGTCTGTCAACTGCCTCCTCACGTCAGATTATCTGAGGCAGATCTTGTTCTGGTGATAAGGGGCAGCCGGGACTAAAACTTCAGCTGGTTAACTGTCAATGCCTTCAAATAACACTGTTCAGAGACAGAGTGGGGTAGCGGTCAGGATTAAAATAAAGGTATATTGTGCATGGTGAGCCTTACCTATAACCCTAGCATTTGGGAGGCTGAAGCAGGATGATCATTAGTTCCAGGCCAGCCTGGACTTCATAGTTGGAGATCAGTCTCAAAAACAAAAGAAATGGACCAGACTTACTTGAGCCAGTCCTTGAAAAGAGCAACTAAATCCAAGAGAGCTTATGGAGAAGTAGCGCTTATGAAGGATCTGTCGACACAGATTGGGTGTCCTTTACCCTTAGATTCTACTTCTATTTGGTCTGTGACATGTACATTAACACAAAGAGTGGGCCACGT
This sequence comes from Onychomys torridus, assembly GCF_903995425.1. NCBI lineage: Eukaryota > Metazoa > Chordata > Mammalia > Rodentia > Cricetidae > Onychomys > Onychomys torridus. The sequence goes on from NC_050447.1 coordinate 52,438,848, forward strand.
AAGCATGCTGGCAGGAATTTTAAGAGACACATGTGCTATTTAGACTATTGAAGCAACACTCTCTAAGAAATCAGAATTCCCCAAAGAATCTCATGCTGGGAAAAGGAAAGGGATACAACCTGATGACAATCAGAGAGTGCACAGGTTTCTAAGAAAAGAGATTTCACATAGTTCTCGAGAGGTGGTAGGCCACCTTGGAGGATGGGCCAGAGCAGCAAATCTGAGTGGGATCATGCCTTGACCAGGACTGTGTGGGATCATGCCTTGACCAGGACTGTGTGGGATCATGCCTTGACCATGCTTTCTATTCAGTACTGAACTTGGTATCAGGACCACAAAGATGGATTTAAGAAGGTAACTTGGCCTCTTCCTCCCTCTTTTGAACATTCTGCATTGAATCAATGTCTTTTTTCTTCTTCCTACCACTTCCTATTTTTCAATTGGCGTGTTAAGGATAGGAACCTGAACCTAGCTTGTTAGGGCTGCTGTGGCCCAGGCTCTTACCTAATATACCAGGTAACAAAAGGACCTTTATTGTATTGAAACATTCCTTTTAGGGCATTTTTTGAGGCTTATAAAAGAAACCCACTCAAGGTGGAATGAGATCACTTTCAGCTACTTGTAGACATAAGAAAAGTCAATCAGGGCTAAAGATGTTAGAGCCCCTTTCAAAAATTTTATAAAGGTTAAAGATTAAAATGCATGCAGCACACAGCATTTTTGATACATTCATAAGTAAACAAATCTGTTCAATAGACCAAGGGAAGAAGGCAATAGATAGTGAATGTCGAAACTACGCTTTGAAGGTAAAGGGTTTGTCATTGGCAGCTGTGACTACCCAGGAAGGGCTTGCCAGTGAGATGTGGATGGTGAGAATATTGGAGTTTTGTGGTTTGGGGCAGGGTTGAGGCCAGCCATTCAGAAGCAGTTTGATGCCTAGAGGCTGTGAGTGAGGAAAGAGGGCAGGGCAGGGAGAGTCACCAGGTAAGTTTGTCATGGTTCCCAGCAGGGTTTGGCTGCTCAAGCTAAAACTGCCTCAGTCTGGTGCTTTTCAAACCAACATTGAGAAGGACATTCCTTCCTTGTTTGTCTTGCACTGAAACCAGGAGAGGGATTTGGTAGCCTCCACAAGCAAGGGAACCAGTAAACATTCTGAATGCACTTAGTTCTCTTCTTTCCTTCGTCTTTTGTCTCTGCTTTCCTTTTCCTGAAGTCTAGTTACACCTCAAAAAGTCATTACACATAGCATCAAAGATTACATCTTGTGGGCAAAGTATACTTATCAACCAATTGGGTAATTTGTCTTTTCAACAGTGAAAGTATAGAGTGAAGGAAACTGGGCATCCTCTGTGTCATACTATGCTACTTTAAAAGAATATCTTGCTCTAATTCCATACTGTTTTTAAATTGATAGTTTAACAACCAGCTATGTATAGTCCTCTCTTATAGAAGGAAAGAATACAATGTAATTTTTCTTAGTAAGTCAAAAATAGATGGTCTTTTAAACTAGAAGACTATTCATCTAGAAAAGACAATTCTATATTTTATGATCTACTTGACTGATTTATTCCTTTCCTCACATTTGTTAATGAACAGATACCATAATTGTTACTATTTAGGTAATAGGTGGTAGGGGAATAATCAAGCCATCTTACTTCTCAATTATTTCCCCTCACCAGTGAATTGCTGTCCCTACATACCAATAATTGTGAGCTGAATATGCTCAAATGTCTGAATTCATATAGTAAATCATCCTTCATATCCTTTCTCTCTCTGTATCTCTCTCATTCCCTCCTCCCCTCCATCCCTCTTTCATAACATGATCACAATGTCTGAGATGTGTTTTGTCATTAGATTCCCACAGGTGTTTTGAGATAGCAGGTGCCATTGTCATAATAAATTTCAGAAGATGTAGAAATGGATTGTAGATTTCCTCTTCTTCATTTAGCAAGTCTCCAAGACAGTATTAAAAGATTAAAAGCACATAATGCAGTGAGTGAAGGGTGATGTTTGATTAACAATATATAGAAATTGACCATTTTTTTTTTATCAATAAACTTATGTTCTGTCTTCATCGAGACAACTACATTTGTACAATTCCAATTGGAGAACACTAGGATTCACAGTCCTCAGAGTACAGCTCCCAAATACAGCACAGACACATCGCAGCAGAGGAGAGATTTATTTTGGAAAAAATATTACTTAATAATACAGTATCAACATATCTGAAAAATGGCATTTTATTAATACAAACTCAATACAGTTAATCAAAGCTATCCTACTGATCAGTGGTAACCAGAAGACACAGGGATTCTCAGCCTGTGACTTCACTGACCCCATAGTCGTCAGGCATAAAGGAAACACAGAAAGGAAGAAGCAGAGTCTATCCAGATTCTTTTTAATATGGAAATGAATAGAAGGTTAACATTTCCCCATTAGAGTTGTTGACCTTTCTGGCAGCAAGAAACACTGTGTGCTACATTGTTTTCCTATGAAGAGACATGCATTGACTGTTTGTTTATCTGTGTGTGCCCTGAACAGTTGCAAGTAGAAGAGACATGTATTGAATATTTGTGTCTCTGTGTGTGCCCTGAACAGTTGCAAGTGGTTTGTTTTGCTATGACAGCATTACAGAGTAAATTACTGCACAAAGATTATTTATAGGCAGGGGTTGGACCTGATGGTTTCTCTACCTTGCCTGAGTGATGGACCCTTGGATATCAAATTTCCTGTCTGTACTGTTGTCCCAAGAAACTGCTTGATTCTAGTAAAAGCAGAGTTTGGCAGTCCTTGATGGAGTATATTTATGAGTTAAGTTTAAATGAATCCCAAACATATGGATAAAATTTCCCTTGAAATATCCAAATTAACAGTGGAAAACACTTTAAAAAATGCATTGGAGACCTGCTGCTCCTCAGGCCAACATTAAAGTTATAGCAATTTTCTCCTAATCAGCAGAACTCCAAACTTGCTCCTGGTGTATAATACTTGAAGGTCACCATTTTGGCTTTCATGGTTCCTGTACTACTAGTGAGCCACAGCTCAAGCTGTGAGCACTTTATATAGTGACACCCTCATTGTCTCCTCCAAGATCCTATCATATCCAAGTCTTAAGCTCAATTAATACCAAATGCATAGGAATAAATAAGATCCAGGAAGCCGTCAAACAGAAGCCACTCTATGGCAGAGCAAGCATCTCATTGGCTTTCACCCCCACAGTCCCGAGCCATAATGGATTTATTGTCTTATTTTGTTAAAGGAAAAACAAATGGGGGAAAACTATCTGTCACTACAGGTTCTTCATTTTACAGATAAACTTAAATATATAACAATTAGATGATCTTGGCATTATTTCTCTACTAATCATGTTGACATTTTTAACATTCTCATAGAAATAATTTCAAATAAATATATTTCAAATGAAGTTGTACTCTTCTTATTCTTGTCCTCTTTCTTCTACAGATTAGGTAAATTTCTTTTATCGATTCTCAAACCATTATGAATATGAATATGAATGAGATTACTTTTTAACTCACCACACATTTCCACCTTAGCTAGAAAGAACATTTTTTTTGGTATACTCCCGGTGATGATAATAGTTTGTCTTCTTCCCCTACAAAATCACAACAATTTTCTCTTTAACTTTGACCTTAGTGTTTAAGTGAACCTCTCAAATAGGGAGTTGCAATTTGGGGCCTGGTATCTGGTGACACACTGTGTAGATCACCAAAGAGACTGGTTGCCTCTCCACCAGAAAGAGTGGTTTTCTTCAGCCTGGTGCGTCCTTACTTCAGTCCACAGAGCCATCATAAGCCAATGTTGTTGACTTCTTATCATCTGTGTGCTTATCAGAATTCAAACCTGCAACAGTGTCTCTGGAGAAAATGTTCCTTCTTGTTAATGCTCTGATTAAGGATTGTAACTGGCACAAGATGAGTCAAGATCTATCATTGCCAGCATTCCTGATGCTATGAATAGTTCTCTCTTACTTCATGAGGTGGGAACACCTTCATTTAGTGACATTTTCACTGCAATCACAAAGGATATTGACTTTCATTCTTTTATAGTTGGCATATATCTAACATAAGTGTCTTCATCCAGAAAAATCTTTCAGCAAGCTTTGAGGGATGGCATACGGCTATAATCTCAGCACTGGGGGGTAGAAGAAGCAAGACTGAGTTCAAAGCCAGCCTGAGCATGAAGTGAGATTCTGTTTCTGAAACAAAACAAACAGAAGAGAAGTCAGTGCTTCTGACAGACTGAAAGAACTCCAGCCAAATAAAACCCAGTTGTCCAGCATTAAGGGCTGGCATCCTTTACTTTTTTGTTGTTGTTTTCAGTTTTTAAACTCTAATCTTGACACTTAAAGCCTTTGTAGCTCTACAAACATGAGTTTGGATAAGCATGTTTTTAATAGACTGAAATTGTTAAAAAAAATTTTTTTTAATTGAGATCAAACAGCATCTTATTGTTCCCTTCTGTGTCACCATTACTTCTGTCTAGATTTTATCCTGGCCAACCTTTCATGGGGGGAGCTGGGAAATGTTGGAACAGATGATGTCTTTGTGGTGTGTTTCCAATGACCCTCAAGTAACAGTTCAGACTTCAGTCTGGAACAAAGCAATACTTCTCCCAAGTCAGTGAGCTTCCCCAGAGATTGGGTTAGCAGGAAGAAGTCCACTTAAATGGAGATGTTAAGTGAATGGTGCCTGTTTCAGTTGTATCTATTATGTGCATCCACCGCCTCCTTCTGTCTCCATCCTCCAGGCTCTTGGGGCCAGACCTTCCAGTGTCCTGAATCCCTGGCTCACCGGCCCCCTATCCCCTTGGCCTTCAGTCTGGTCTGGTCTTGATCTCTGTCTGGAAAGAGCAGTGTGAATCTCCACTGTATATTAAATATGCAAGCTCTAGTTGCTCATCCATGTTTCTCCATTAGTCAGTGGGCACCAACTGTTAGTGGCAACCTATTCTCAACAAGTGTTTCTGCATCTCACACAGTGTTCCCCTAGAAGAGAAAGCAAAATAGAAGTAAGTTTTCTTAAAGTAGGACTGTTTTCCTATTTTACTTTACATTAAATATGTTACTAATTCCCATTGAAGTGTGAAATTTACCTCCTTTGTTCCAAGCACGTAGTATGGATGTCTATGTATGACTTATTTGAATTAATAATTCTAAAGTGCCTTAATTTGTTCAATATGTGAATGACTATTAATTGTATCTTGCTGTGGATATCGCTCTGTGTAAATAAAATTCTGATTGGCCAGTGGCCAGGCAGGAAGGATAGTGTAGGCGGGACAAGAGAGAAGAGAATTCTGGGAAGTAGAAGGCTGGAGAGAGACACTGCCAGCCGCCGCCATGAGAAGCAACATGTAAAGACACTGGTAAGCCACACGCCATGTGGCAAAGTATAGATTAACAGAAATGGGTTAATTTAAGATAGAAGAAGTAGATAACAAGAAGCCTGCCACAGCCATACAGTTTATAAGCAATATAAGTTTCTGTGTGCTTTCTTGGTTGGGTCTGAGCGACTGTGGGACTGGCGGGTAAGAGAGATTTGTCCTGACTGGGCCAGGCAGAGAAACTCTAACTACAAATGGCGCCCAACGTGTTGGCAAGAGTTTCCACCTAAAACCTGAGAAAAAAGATTCTAAGACGGAGCTAAAAACAGCTTCCTAGTTGTCTCTCTCAAGTTAGCAGCAGCCTGCCAATTTGAGCTACTATGGCGGGTTCCTGGCGTGTGCGTCTGACCTGCAATGTGGCGGGAATAAGGAGTCTACAAGCAGCACTTTGCTCTGCTGCATGTTGGATTTAGCCTTTGCCAGTTTAAAAAAAAAAGTTTTCTAGGCTATGGGCTGCTCTGATAGAACTGCTTCTGATAGTTGATGGTACACATGGCTCCAGACCCAAAGCTGGTGGTAAACTGTACCACCGCCATGTTGGGAAGCTGAGGTGGGCGGAGCCAGCAGCCACATTGGTGTTTCAGTCTTACAAAGATGGATATTACACAAAAAATCTGGTTTGTCTTGTCTTTGGGAATTTTAACCACAGAAAAAGATTTGATCATAAAAGCTGTTGAGTTAAACAAATATGTAAATTTTAAAGGTAACTTGACTTCAAAATTTGGATATAAGGATATGATGCTTTGGAAAAGAGTATCTGATTTTGTTTCCACAGAAAGCCAGAGGCTATGGATTTGTTCCAGATTAAGATACATCAGGTTTGATCAGCCAAGACCACCTGAAAGGTCTCCGATGACACCATGGCCCAGATGATCTGACATCCAGAATGGTTTCAAGGCAACTGGCTCAGAGGTTCACCCTAATGGACTACTCTATAATCCTAAAATTTTCTTTGTATCCCCATAAGATACAGCGCCCCCCTCCAGCAGGAAGTAGTAAGAGAAACTACGCCCACATTCCCAAAATTATCAAGCTGGCTTTGGAGATAGAATTGGCTCACTCCTTCTCTAAACCCAGACATATTGCTAAAAGAAAAGGTTAAGAGATTCTTGTGTCCCAAATCAGAAGAGCCCTCTGGTGTGGGACAGAGAAATACCAATATTTTTCTTTAAAGCAGGTTGATTATAAATGTGATCTCTTTCTAAAGATAAAAAGGGGATATGATATAGATATAATAGGATGAAAGGGTAGATTAAGGAAGGAACTTACTTCTAAAGAGCAACAACTTGTTTAAAATGTTTTACATTGGTATAGATTTTAGTCTATTGATACAAACTTAAAGTTAATTTTGTTATACTGTATGTATATTTCTAATCGTGTTTAAGGTATTATGTTTGTATAGCTCATTTTAAATTGTAATGGATAATTAAAAATAGATTAATAATTAGTCATCTATGATAATCATACTCGTAGCCATGTTAGTTAAGTCTACTAGGTATACATAGAGATATTTCAGATAGATAGGTAATCTTCAAATACTTCAAAGACCTACAAAATATGGCATTTAAAATACTTTTACAATTTAGACTTTCTGGACAGTGAGACATGTCTGCTCCTGGCAGCACCGATTTACTTCAGAGAGGAGGATGGGCATTGAAGACATTTCATATCTTATCTTCACCTTGGCAAAAATAGCCATTTTGGCAAGAAACTGTTCTTGCTTAGACTGCTTGATCAACTGGACATACAGGACCCATAGAAAGGTGACCACTGAACTTGGCTTGACAAAATGGTCCTTCAGGTTCCTGCTTCACAGAGGAAACTGCCAGACATTCTACAAGACACCGAGAGAAGTGACCAAGAGACTCTAGCCCTGTGGGCTAAAGACAAATGCCCCAACTTTACAAAGGAACATTAGGTGACTGTCCAGGCTGCTAGCTGTCTCTGTCTACTCTTGCAAGACTCCTGAAAAATGTTTACATCCTTCTCCCGGTTCTCAGGTAATATGATCCTTCTGAGGTCTTTGATGTGGTTGAAGGCTAGATAGTTATAATTTCCTCAGTTATGATAAAAGATAAGTTAGATATAAAGCCTTAGACTCACAAATATAAGATAGATAGGGTATCTTTAACATTGAAACTGTAATTCTTGCTAGATAATTGTTTTGTTATATGTAATTGTACTATGTAAAAGTTAAAACCTTCCTTTAAAAAAAAAAAAAGAAAAGGGGAAGTGCTGTGGATATCGCTCTGTGTAAATAAAATTCTGATTGGCCAGTGGCCAGGCAGGAAGGATAGTGTAGGCGGGACAAGAGAGAAGAGAATTCTGGGAAGTAGAAGGCTGGAGAGAGACACTGCCAGCCGCCGCCATGAGAAGCAACATGTAAAGACACTGGTAAGCCACACGCCATGTGGCAAAGTATAGATTAACAGAAATGGGTTAATTTAAGATAGAAGAAGTAGATAACAAGAAGCCTGCCACAGCCATACAGTTTATAAGCAATATAAGTTTCTGTGTGCTTTCTTGGTTGGGTCTGAGCGACTGTGGGACTGGCGGGTAAGAGAGATTTGTCCTGACTGGGCCAGGCAGAGAAACTCTAACTACAGTATCTTTGTGTTTATTTGTGATTATAAATATCATCTCATGCTTCCCATGGTTTTACAGTTTCTCTTGAGGGGCTTGGTGTTATTCAAGTATGTTGGTCATGGTAAGTGAATAGGTTCTTTTATAGTTTTGACCTCCAATGTGTCATACCACTTCTTGACATATGCTCAAAGGACTCAACATGCTACTGCACAGATAGTGCCCAGCCATGTTCATTGCTTCCATATTCACAATAGCCATGAAAGGGGAACAATCTAACTGCCCTTCAGTATATTAATGAATAATGAAAATGTGATACATATAAAAATGTAATACTACTCATCTTGAAAGAAAAATAAAAACATGAAATTTAGCAGGTAAATAAATGGACTTAGAAAATATATTGAGTGAGGTAACCTAGATTAAGAAAGACAAACACTGCATGTTCTCTCTTATCTTTATTTAGTTCCTATCTCCAAATGCTCAGATTTGAGTATGCAACATGGACTATCCCTAGAAACCAGGAATGTGTAAAGGACCATGGGTGGATTGGGGATTTGGAGTGAAAGAGCATGATACTGGTGTGGTTGGAGAGCTTCTCTCCAGCCCCCACCAAGCCCGATTAGTCCAACAACACAAGTATAAAATAAACACACAGACATTCATATTATTTAAACTGCTTGGCCATTAGCTCAGGCCTACCATTGTCTAGCTCTTACTCTTATTTAGCCCATTTCTGTTAATTTATACTTTGCCACATGGCTCGTGGCTTACCATTACCTTATCTCTTTCTTGTCATAGCAGCAGCTGGCAGTATATCTCTGCCCCAGCCTTCACTTTCCAGAATTCTCCTCCTCCTTGTCCCGCCTACCCTATCCTTCCTTCCTGGCTACTGGCCAATCAGCACTTTATTTATTTTAACTAATCAGATCAACACATTTGACATACAGAATATCCCACAGCACTTCCCCTTTTATTTTTTTCAAAAAGTAAGGTTTTAACTTTTATATAGTAAAATTTCAGATAACAAAACAATTATCAAGCAAGAATTATAGTTACAATATTAAAAAAGATATTCTATCTATCTTATGTTTGTGAGTCTAAAGTTTTATATCTAACTATCTTTTATCATAACTGAGGAAATAATAACTATCTAGTCTTCAACCATATCAAAGACCTCAGAAGGATATAATATTACCTGAGAACTGGGAGAAGGATGCAAGCAACTTTCGGGAGTCTTGCAGGGTAGACAGAGACAGCTGGCAGCCTGGACAGTCACCTAATGTTCCTTTGTAAAGTTGGGGCATTTCTCTTCAGCCCACAGGGTCTCTCAGTGTCCTGTAGAATGTCTGGCAGTTTCCTCTGCTAAGCAGGTACCTGAAGGACCATTTTGTCAAGCAAAGTTTAGTGGTCACCTTTCTATGGGTTCTGCATGTCCAGTCTATCAAGCAGTCTAGGCAAGAACAGTTTCTTCCCCAAATGGCTATTTTTGCCAAGGTGAAGATAAGATATGAAGTGATATAAAGTAGAAAATAGACTAATTGGAAGAGGGCTCCAACTGGAGAGGTCAATACAGAAGGAGAGGACAGAACAAGAGACAAATAACATCAACATTGTTTGATAAAGCACCAAAGCAGTATTTTATTTTATATACACTAAAGTTATACACAAACACACTATATATAAATGTGTGTGTGTGTGTGTGTGTGTGTGTGTGTGTGTGTGTGTATGTGTGTGTGTGTGTGTGTGTGTGTGTGTGTGTGTGTGTGTGTCCAATATCAGGTATGAAAAATGGTAGGGTAATTTAAGAGACTACCAAAACACTATATTATTGAGATAACATTTGATGGTCTTTCAAAAGTTCAGAATGTGTCCCTATTGCCAAAAATCCTGTATACATTGGAAATAAGACCCAGTGACTAGAGATTGATTTAACCTGAATGCCTCCTTCAGAAAATTCTATACAATCTTCCAAGGGAGTAAAACAATTAAGCAGGCCTTTTTAACTGTAACCTATGAAACATGAAAATTGCATGGAAATATTTACATAAAAATACAATAAGTGGCACTCACATGTTGATAGCAACTAACAGCTGTTTAATTGGACTCAAGGCTCATTCAACAGGAGGAAGTCATGTTTGGTACAGGAAATCTAGACTGCTTTCCAGGCCAATGAAGTCATGGATCTACTGGCACTTTGCTGGACCAGCATCATTCCTTCCTAGAATCTAAATCTTATCCTTATACTCATAGACAGTTGTGGCTACCACCCTCTCACCAAAGAAGCCTCTCTACCCAGTAAATGGAGACTATCACAAAAATCTACAAATGATACAATGCAGAGATCAACAGATCATATGGATCCTAGCCTCAAGGAATGTATCTACATCACAGTTCATGTATCTATGGCTTAGGGAATGCTGTGGAAGAGGAGGCAAAAAGATTTTAAGAGTCAGAGTAACAGAAAGTCTGCTATGAAACAGTCTCTTCTAGAAATGGCTGCATACATGAGAATAATGTCACTAAATCAATAGTAACACTGTGAAAATAAAGACTCAGTAACCCTTTTTATGTGCAACCAATATCCAATCAAAAACAAGTCAGGAGAGTATCTTTTCTTTAAGACAGAAAAATAAGATTATATATTATAAATCACCTGTATATGGAGGACTTGAAGGAAAATTCCATTATAAACCATATTGTATTTTAGACAAACAATTCATTTTGAAAATGTTCTTACACTAGGAAATCCTAGGTTTGCTTGTATGTGAATGTTAGCTGTTAAGTCTAAGATAAGCAAGCTACAATCCATATAAACACAGAAGTTATTTAAAGAGTAAGAGGGTATCATCCAGTGACTGATGGAAGCAGAGGTAGAGATCTGGGGCTTGGCTGTGGAATATACCAGGCTCTGCTGACTCCCCAGGGGAGACCTTGCCTTGAAGGAGGTGGGGATGGGGGGTGGTTTGAGGGATAATGCTGGGTGGTGGGAGGAGGGAGGACAGGGGAATCTGTGGTTGATATGTAAAATGAATAGAAAAATCTCTTAATTAAAAAAAAGGAGTAAGGAGTAGGGGAGGGATGGATCTCCCTAGGAAGGAGAAATAGGATAGTTATGGATGGAAATGGGAGGAATAGGAACAAGAGGCTAAAACAAAGAGGGTGAAGAAAGAGGGGCCAATGGAGGGAATATGAGTAGTGGCATCTAAAATTACGGACCATTCTAGGGATCCTACAGAAGCCTAGTACAGTAGAATCTTCCAAAACATAAACATGTAAGAAGGCAATTTAAATGAAATTGTCAAATAACGGGGTCATAACCCCAACTAGACATCTCTCATTACCAAATGAAGTTTTCAGTTCCAGGATGGGTTACATCTAATCAAGTTGTTGGTCCTAGGGGCCTATGGGAACCCCCAAATAACCCAGGCTATAGCCAAGGCTATTGGTTGCTCTCCACAAACTAATACTAAGGCCCTATTGCTGAAGAAAACACCCACACATCTCATCAAACATGGAGAAGTCGAGCTGGTACCTATCTAGTGCCTTCATCACTCCTGAGTAGAGTTCATGGTACTGGAAGATGCTCTTGTGATACCAAATTAGAAAGGTAAACACCAATTCAGCTTCAAACCCTTCTACCTACAATGGCGACCAGCCTGCAAGATACAATGGTAAGCTTTTAGCATGAAGTATTGATAATAACTAACCAATATCTGATCTGAGTTAAGGCCCACTCCATGGGATGGGGCCCATGCCCAATGCTGCTTGAGTGGCCAGTACCTGAGACTAGGTCAGAAACTTAGAGGAAAACTAAATACTACCTCTTTGCTAAAGAATATAGCAATAAAATAACTCCTGATGACATTTCCAGACTTAGACCTGTGCTTTGTTCAACCATCATCAGAGAAGCTTCCTTCTGCAGCAGATTGGAACAAATACCCATATCCAGACAATATGCTCAAGACAATTCCTACACAGCTCACTGAACACAGAAAAGTCAATCTGCTGCCTACCTAGAGCCTTCATAGACTGGTGTTCATGGTACTGAAAAGTACTCTGCACATTATCAAAGGAAAAAGAAAAACACCAATCCAACTGCAAACCATCAAACCCCTTCCCTCAGAGCTCAAGAAAGTCTGCAGAAGTGCAAACAGAAAGGTGGTAAGAGCCAAAAGGGATGAGAAACTCCAAGGAAACAAGAACTAAATACAACAAGATGGCTGCACATATGAACCCACAGAGACTGTGGCAGCATGCAACACAGTCAGCCTGAGTCTATGCCAGATGGGATCCTGGAGCTGAGAGAAAAGTGGAGACATACTCCCATCTCTAACATAAAAGCTATCACCCATTGATAACCATTTGGAAGTGAAAACATAGGTGTCTCCAACTAGGTCTCACTGGGGATACAAACCACTCTCAAGTGCAGACCCCAGTGCCTAGCACAAAATGAACCCATTGGCATCAATGGAGGTTCTTTTCCTCATGATGCTCTGTCAAGACATTTTTTGGCCTTAATGGTCATGAATATATACCACTTTTCTCTCATGCTGACTGTGTTGCATGCTGCCACATTTTCTGTGAGTTTATATGTGCAGCTATCCTGCTGTATTTAGGTCTTATTTCCTGGGAGTTTCATATATATATGACCATTAAGGCTAAAAATAGCCATATATATTATGACTTGTAGTTTTGTGGTTTTTTTTCTTTTTTTAATGCAATTCCTGTGTGTATGAAAGTGTGTGTGTGTGTGTGTGTGTGTGTGTCTTGTGCTTTTTCTTTGACTCTTTTTATTCTGTTTGCTTTGTCCTATTCTGGTTTGTTTTTGTTTTATCTTACTTTATTTTATTTTATTATTATCCTTTAGATGTCTGCTTGTTTTCTAAAAGAGACAGAAAGGGTGTGGATTTAATTGGGAGGGGAGGTGGAGAATTCTCAGAGGAGGTGGGGGAGGGAAACTGTAATCAGAATATATTGTATGAAAAAGATCTATTTTCAATAAAGAAAAATAGAAGGGAAAAAAAGAGTTCCTAGGCTTATAAAGCTGGGCAGGAGGAGAGACAGACACCATACAGAATAAATACTTTACACTGTGATGATGTTTGATGCTATGTCAAGCTGGGCAGCAAGAAAGGGAACTGGAGAGTGCTAACTAGAACAGAACTGTGCTATCCTAAGCAGCATGGCTTGGATGCTGGCAAAGTAAAATGTCACTAACAAGCAGCATTTGAAACTGTGACTAGAAGAAGTGAGCATTCAGGTCATGTGGCTATCAGAGGGAAAAAGATTCTAGATAGGGGGAAGAGAAAGTACAATATTCTTAAACTAAGAGAGGGAACAAGTGTTCAGAAATATTAAGCAGGCCCACAGAGTTGGTCTGGAACAAGAAAGACAACATAGGAGATAATGTAACAGACCAAGTCAGGGCTGACCCCTGCAAGGCCCTTGGCTGTCTCAAATCCCTAACTTTCGCTTGAGTGAGATGCAGTGGGAACTGGAGATACACCCTGACTACAGCTTTTAGACCTCACACAACTTAATCATTTCAATACTTAAAACATGAAAATTGATTTATTTATATTTCTTAGAGTCTCAAATATTTTTTCCTGCTATAAAAATTGGAGAAATTATGCTAGATTTAGCTTGGTAATATCCAGTTTTCAAAACAATTTTTTAAAAGAAAGAAGTAGAATCAGTCAAGTTAAATATCAGCCACATCAGAGATTTATTAACTAGCACATTTTGACATTGGAGTAAATCTGTACATTTCAGCATTTGATAATTTCTGCTATCTTTTTTTTTTTTTTTTTTTGAGCTGAGGATAGAACCCAGGACCTTGCGCTTGCTAGGCAAGCGCTCTACCACTGAGCTAAATGCCCAACCTTAATTCAACATTGAAGAGATAAATAGTAAATAATATTACAGACTGGCTAAATATTTGAGAGATAGCTACAATACTTCAAAATAGGTATGAAATCTCACAATAATGTTTTTTTCTCATCATTAAAAATATGTAAAGGGTGATGTATCTCTGATTTCCTTCTCATCCTGTTTGCCTATTGTATATAGGAGGGCTACTGATTTTTTTGAGTTGATCTTGTATCCTGCTATGTTGCTGAAGGTTTTTATTAGCTGTATCAGTTCCTTGGTTGAATTTTTGGGGTCACTCATGTATACTATCATGTCATCTGCAAATAGGGAGAGCTTGACTTCTTCCTTTCCAATTTGTATCCTCTTAGTCTCTTTGTGTTGTCTTATAGCTCTGGCTAGAACTTCAAGTACTATATTGAATAAGTATGGGGAGAGGGGACAGCCTTGCCTTGTTCCTGAGTTTAGTGGTATTGCTTTGAGTTTCTCTCCATTTAATGTGATGTTGGCTGTTGGCTTGCTGTAGATTGCCTTTATTATGTTTAGGTATGTTCCCTGTATTCCTGATCGCTCCAAGACCTTTATCATGAAGGGGTGTTGGATTTTGTCAAATGCCTTTTCTGCATCTAGTGAGATGATCATGTGGTTTTTTTCTTTGAGTTTGTTTATATGGTGTATTACATTGACGGACTTTCCTATGTTGAACCACCCTTGCATCCCTGGGATGAAGCCTACTTGATCATGGTGGATAATTGTTTTGATGTGTTCTTGGAGTCTGTTTGCCAGAATTTTATTGAGTATTTTTGCATCGATGTTCATGAGGGAGATTGGTCTGTAGTACACAAAAGTAAATTTCACAAAGAAATAAGAGTCAATAAGGAGGAAATGCATGTCTCCATGTATGTTTGTGTGCCAGTGTGAGATCCAGTATTTCTATGTCATGCATTTCTAAGACACTTCCACCAAGATTTTAAATCTATTTCCCACTTGAGGCATTTGAGAGACTTGATGCAAGTGATGTGCAGGAATAACAATGTAGCTCACTGGAGGAAAATATAAACTAGAAAAAGACCTAGAACTCAACATATTGTAATTTGTCTTTTATTCCAATGAAGGAAAGAATATTTTGTTCAATTAATAATGTTTACATAATTAGTTGTCAGTGTAGAAAAATTGGATCCTTAGTTCACAACATATCAAGGCTAAATTCTAAATAGATTTGTTTTAAATAATCATGAGTAATTTTAAAACAAAACATTCTCTTTGACCCTATGATCCCATGTCTAGAAGTTTATCATTCAAGTATATTAACCAAAAATTTACAAGCATTATCTGAAGTAGGAAAAAACTAGAAACTCCAAATACTAGTCAATGTAAATTTTGTTGAAATTTTATGCGTATATCTGTAAAATATAGTTCATATGACTATTAAAGAAACAGAGGCAGATCTATGACTACATGGAAAGACCTTGCAACTATTTTAACCTATGAGGAAAGGGAAAGTTAAAATTAATGGCATGTGTTGTACATTTTTGTTAAGTTTTCAAGAGGAAGCATACAAAAATACTAATTACATTAATTATAGTAAGCATAAAAATTTTTGTTTGTTACTATTTCATGTGCGCTATCTCTCAACAACTCCAGTGAGTTCACAATCTGTGGGGCCCTGTGTCAAAAAGTCTTTCAATTGACCATAGTACTATAGTAAATGGAGGAGCAGGATTCAAATCCAGACAGTCTGACTCCAAATCCTGCACCATTGTCTTCTATAGGCTATGAATTCCCAAATCACACACTCTTGAATATTTTCTGGGTACAAAACAAAATTATAATTTGTATTTACCGGTGATAGCAGAATAAAAATCATGTCTTGGAGTATATGACCCTTATAGTTATTTTATATCAGACTTACAAACTTGATTTTTTTTTAATATTCAAGTTTTCACATTTTTTTTTTACTTGATTAGAAGAAGAAGAAGAAGAAGAAGAAGAAGAAGAAGAAGAAGAAGAAGAAGAAGAAGAGGAAGAAAGGACCACAAGTGGCCTAAGTCTTAAGGGAAAACAGACCCCATTTGGCCCATAATCTCTTTAGGGTACAGATCAATAAAAGCTGAAGTTGCTGAACCTGAGAGCTACAGGCCAGCCATTTGCCACTGAGCTCCTTTCTTGAGCCAGTGAATGGGATTATCTTGCTGGGCAGAACCTGGGCGCCAACTCTTGCCTATCAGCAAAGAGATCAGAGAGGGTTACTGTCCTTCTTATCACCTCTTCTATCTATTGATCACGTCCTCTTCTTTTCTGTGTGCCTGACACCATGATACCCAGGAGCTCAGCATGCTGTTGGACTCAGAACAGACAACAATGCTGGGGGATGCTCATGTACCCTCCCCTGGGAAAGGAGGTCTGGGAGTCAGTGCTGGTTGGCTCAGTCTCTGGCAGAGGGGCTTGGTTTCCATTGGCAGGGAAGAAGTCACCATATGTCTTCAGATAGTGGCAAGTATGCCACCTTCAAAAGAGAGTTAACGATGCCCTTCACAGGAGGACTCAGGTGTCAAGCATGCTGGCAAGCCCCTGGCTGCTACCTGAGACCTCCAGAATGCTTCATTGTTCTTATTCAGCTTCTGGGGGTGAAAGAGATCGAACCATTATTGTGTAGACACAGAAGGAAAATCAGTCCTTCTGTGATCCAGTTGGTGTGAATTGATAAAGTTCCTGGACTAAAAGAAAAAAGTTAGACTTGACAGATTTCCAAATTGTCTCTCCTATGCCTAGTTGAGTGACATTTTCCTACCATTTTGTTTCTATTTCTTTAGAGCAGTGCTTCTTAACCTTCATAATGTTGTGACCCTTTAATACAGCTCCTCATGCTGTGGTGACCTCCAAATACTTTAATTGCTACTTCATAAATGTAATTTTGCTACTGTTATAAATCATAATGTAAATATCTGATATGCAGGATATCTATCTAATATGTAACCCCCATGAAAGAGTCAGTTAACCCCCAGAGTGTCTCCACTCACAGGTTGAAAACCACTGCTCTAGATGATGTGGGGGAATGGATGCAAATACAAGATTACCAGTGACCCTGTGACTTAAATCCTCACCATCAGGAAAACGCTACAGAAAGAAAATATTCAATGATGTTTCTACATTGTGTTAATACAGAGAAATTCTCTTATTATCTTCCAATGATGAGTAATCAGGGTTAAGATGTTTATTTACAAGATCAGGTTATAAGAAGCAAGTGCAAAAGCAGATGACATGAATTTAAGACTAAATATTTTGGGAAAAGTAATAGACATAGCCTTTGTATTGTCTTTTCCCTGGCTGCTTCATGAGTTGCGTTTCTTAAAAAAAAAAAAAAAAAAAAAACAAGGTTAATCAGAGACCAGAGTTTTGGCTGCCTCTTTTACAAGAAAATATTGACATTTGTCTAGGTCACCAGCTCTAAAACTTTTTGGTCTCAGAACTAGTTTGCTTGATAGAAAATTCTTGAAGACTTTCAAGAGTCTTGTATGATTCTGTCTGTCTACATGGAGGATTTTTTAATCACAACCAAAACATAGATTAAATTTATAATTAATTTTAAAAGCATTAATAAACCTATCACATCAATACAAATAACATCATAGAAAATAGCTATATTTTATAAAATGAAAATAAAATTAATAAGAAGTGGAGTTGTTTTACATCTTTTCAATCATGTTGATATGTGATTGCATATAGGACAGTTGGTATTTTGCATCTGTTTCTGCTTTCTTTCTTTCTTTTATAATTTAATTTAATTTTACATATCAGCCATGGGTTCCCCTGTCCTCCCCCCTCCCACCCATGCCCCCGCCTTCCCCCCAGTCCATCCCCCAATCCCATCTATCCAGGGCAAAGACTCCTCTGGGGATTTAGCTCAACCTGGTGGATTCAGTACAGGCAGGTCCAATCCCCTCCTCTCAGGCTGAGCAAAGTATCCCTGCATAAGTCCCAGGTTCCAAACAGCCAGCTCATGCACTAAAGACAGGTCTGGGTCCTACTGCCTGAGTGCCTCCCAAACAGTTCAAGCTATTCAACTGTCTCACTTATCCAGAGGGCCTGATCCAGTTGGGAGCTCCTCAGCTTTTGGTTCATAGTTCATGTGTTTCCATTTATTTTTTTAAAGTTTCATACACATATACTATGTGTTGGGATTATAATTGCCTCCTCAGGCATTCCCTTCCCTTTCCCTGCAGCCTCTTATTCTCTCCCCCAGTGGCTACACCGTGAGAGAGAATGATATTCCCTCTTGTAGCCACCATTAACAGTCATTACCTCTTGAGAAGGTACGAGACCTCATAAGCACCTCCCCTATGCATGATGGAAAGCTGAAGGGCATGGTCGTATGCAGGCATGTTCTATGGTGTTATAAGCCTAAGGAATCTCCACTATACATTCTTACAGAAATGAAATTTGAAAAGAATGATGCCTTGTTATAATATTGCTAATCTGGTCATGGATTTGACCGTAAAGACCCCTCCTCTTCCTGAAGATGGTTGCCCAGGGATCGCCAGACCACATGCTGAGAACAGCCAGTCTGGTTTCTAAGCAGAATAGCAAATAACTAAGGTGAGATATGGGAAAACCACTAGGGTACTTGATCAGATATGATGATAACACCATATTATTTCCATTAAAAAGCTACTCACTGAAAAGTGAGTACCCTGGCTTTAAACAAGGTAAATTATGATTTTGAAAGTCAAACCATGTGAGGGTCTGTTTTGAGAAAATCAGGTGGAAAAGAAAATATCCACTTGAAAATCACTGACAGCCACCTGCCTTCACATATGAGCCCACAGTTAATGTCGAGGCAATCTGGGAACTTCTGGTGAATTAGATAATTGAGAGTTTATGAGCTGTTCGAAATTAGAAGTCTAATGATATTTTTCTTAAAATAAGTGCTGTATTTGGGGCAATTGTGTCAAGGTTATTTGCATAAACAACACTCCAATTTTAATTCAGCTACAGGTTAAATTGGACAAGACAGGTCTTTGGGGTAAAAGCTTATTTTTATCTCTGAAGAATTTGTGGGAAAATGACAAGAAAATAGATGGAAAAGGCCACTGTGAAGCTAGTGCAATTAAATGCAAGATTTATTTGCTTATTTCTGGGTCTGGTTCATTTTTGGAAGTATCTTTGTGGGATAACTGCAATGTTAATGTCCAAGATCTGACCTTCAGGGGATATATGGACCACACAAGGATCCAAAGTTGAAAATAGGAGTAAGTAGTAAGAGTCTTAATACATTAAGATCCAACAGTTTCTTACAAGGCCATGCATCTGAAACACAAATTGGCTTATGGCAAATGGACCCAAATGAACTTTATGAAATATTAGATTATTTGTAACAGTAATTTTTCCCCTAATAACTAAAAAGCTGTGAGTTAGCTGCACAATAATCTTAAATAATAAGAACACACACATGTAGACACCTATATACACATATGCATACTTACAGATAGATGCAAAAACACATATGCAGGCATATGTTTACATATGCAAACACATGCATGTACACAAATACTTATGCACACAAACTAAAGAGACTGTTGTATATAAGAGATCAGTGAGTTTTCAGCACAATAATCCAAAATGATAAAACATACACATGTAAAGACATATATTCATAAATGTGCATTCATATAGCACAACAATATCAAACAATAACATACACATAAGTACATAAATATTAATATACATATATATTCATATACTCACCAAAACCCCTATATATAGTTCTTCAAGATTTGTGTGTTTGTCTAATATCAAACTTATTAAGGCTTCTAAATTCTAAAAAGTTTTCA